>NC_090700.1:2500-5000 GCF_040954835.1 Lepisosteus oculatus
CCTAACCCTAACCCTAACCCTAACCCTAACCCTAACCCTAACCCTAACCCTAACCCTAACCCTAACCCTAACCCTAACCCTAACCCTAACCCTAACCTAACCCTAACCCTAACCCTAACCCTAACCCTAACCCTAACCCTAACCCTAACCCTAACCCTAACCCTAACCCTAACCCTAACCCTAACCCTAACCCTAACCCTAACCCTAACCCTAACCTAACCCTAACCCTAACCCTAACCCTAACCCTAACCCTAACCCTAACCCTAACCCTAACCCTAACCCTAACCCTAACCCTAACCCTAACCCTAACCCTAACCCTAACCCTAACCTAACCCTAACCCTAACCCTAACCCTAACCCTAACCCTAACCCTAACCCTAACCCTAACCCTAACCCTAACCCTAACCCTAACCCTAACCCTAACCCTAACCCTAACCCTAACCCTAACCCTAACCCTAACCCTAACCCTAACCCTAACCCTAACCCTAACCCTAACCTAACCCTAACCCTAACCCTAACCCTAACCCTAACCCTAACCCTACCCTAACCCTAACCCTAACCCTAACCCTAACCCTAACCCTAACCCTAACCCTAACCCTAACCCTAACCCTAACCCTAACCCTAACCCTAACCCTAACCCTAACCCTAACCCTAACCCTAACCCTAACCCTAACCCCTAACCCTAACCCTAACCCTAACCCTAACCCTAACCCTAACCCTAACCCTAACCCTAACCCTAACCCTAACCCTAACCCTAACCCTAACCCTAACCCTAACCCTAACCCTAACCCTAACCCTAACCCTAACCCTAACCCTAACCCTAACCCTAACCCTAACCCTAACCCTAACCCTAACCCTAACCCTAACCCTAACCCTAACCCTAACCCTAACCCTAACCCTAACCCTAACCCTAACCCTAACCCTAACCCTAACCCTAACCCTAACCCTAACCCTAACCCTAACCCTAACCCTAACCCTAACCCTAACCCTAACCCTAACCCTAACCCTAACCCTAACCCTAACCCTAACCCTAACCCTAACCCTAACCCTAACCCTAACCCTAACTAACCCTAACCCTAACCCTAACCCTAACCCTAACCCTAACCCTAACCCTAACCCTAACCCTAACCCTAACCCTAACCCTAACCCTAACCCTAACCCTAACCCTAACCCTAACCCTAACCCTAACCCTAACCCTAACCCTAACCCTAACCCTAACCCTAACCCTAACCCTAACCCTAACCCTAACCCTAACCCTAACCCTAACCCTAACCCTAACCCTAACCCTAACCCTAACCCTAACCCTAACCCTAACCCTAACCCTAACCCTAACCCTAACCCTAACCCTAACCCTAACCCTAACCCTAACCCTAACCCTAACCCTAACCCTAACCCTAACCCTAACCCTAACCCTAACCCTAACCCTAACCCTAACCCTAACCCTAACCCTAACCCTAACCCTAACCCTAACCCTAACCCTAACCCTAACCCTAACCCTAACCCTAACCTAACCCTAACCCTAACCCTAACCCTAACCCTAACCCTAACCCTAACCCTAACCCTAACCCTAACCCTAACCCTAACCCTAACCCTAACCCTAACCCTAACCCTAACCCTAACCCTAACCCTAACCCTAACCCTAACCCTAACCCTAACCCTAACCCTAACCCTAACCCTAACCCTAACCCTAACCCTAACCCTAACCCTAACCCTAACCCTAACCCTAACCCTAACCCTAACCCTAACCCTAACCCTAACCCTAACCTAACCCTAACCCTAACCCTAACCCTAACCCTAACCCTAACCCTAACCCTAACCCTAACCCTAACCCTAACCCTAACCCTAACCCTAACCCTAACCCTAACCCTAACCCTAACCCTAACCCTAACCCTAACCCTAACCCTAACCCTAACCCTAACCCTAACCCTAACCCTAACCCTAACCCTAACCCTAACCCTAACCCTAACCCTAACCCTAACCCTAACCCTAACCCTAACCCTAACCCTAACCCTAACCCTAACCCTAACCCTAACCCTAACCCTAACCTAACCCTAACCCTAACCCTAACCCTAACCCTAACCCTAACCCTAACCCTAACCCTAACCCTAACCCTAACCCTAACCCTAACCCTAACCCTAACCCTAACCCTAACCCTAACCCTAACCCTAACCCTAACCCTAACCCTAACCCTAACCCTAACCCTAACCCTAACCCTAACCCTAACCCTAACCCTAACCCTAACCCTAACCCTAACCCTAACCCTAACCCTAACCCTAACCCTAACCCTAACCCTAACCCTAACCCTAACCCTAACCCTAACCCTAACCCTAACCCTAACCCTAACCCTAACCCTAACCCTAACCCTAACCCTAACCCTAACCCTAACCCTAACCCTAACCCTAACCCTAACCTAACCCTAACCCTAACCCTAACCCTAACCCTAACCCTAACCCTAACCCTAACCCTAACCCTAACCCTAACCCTAACCCTAACCCTAACCC
>NC_090700.1:1510000-1607500 GCF_040954835.1 Lepisosteus oculatus
TGTTTCTTAGACCTTTGAAGTAGTCTCTGTCCAGCTGCTCGTAACAGTTCTGGCTCTGATTAGTGGGGGTTGTGTTTTCCTGGGCTGATGTTAAGCTCCGTATTTTCTCAGATGGTGCTCATTCTAAGCCAGCTCCAATCTGCCATCATCAACATCCTTGCCATGGGCGGCACCATCGCCTGCGCGCCCCCATTTTCATCCCAAGCACGGGGGACCTGTAAGTTCACTTTGATGTCTCTCGCCTTGTTACCACGCTTCCAGGTACGGCCGTGGGGGACTCCCAGGAGTCCCCGCCCGCGCGCCTGGGTCCACACTGGACATCTGCATGTGGTCCAGATGTTGGCAGGTGATGTCAAAAGCCAGCTGCAGCCGGTGTTTCCCAAGCTGCCACCTCCATGTGCCAGAGTTCTGGATAAGCAGGGCCCTAAGTGGGCGTGAGTGTGCCAGGGCCCTCTCTGCCTCTGGCAGAACAGTAGAGTCTCGCAGTGATTTCGCCACATCAGTGACGTCAGCAAGAGACACACGCCGGTCTGAGCCGTCAGGCCCTGCGGAACTGGCAGTGGGGTGAAGCCCATCTGCAGGTCCTCATCCCCTCCAGCTTGTGTCTGTGAAGTCAAGCCTGAAACAAGCAGTGATTCTAATGTGAAAACAGTCCGTCACCCTGTGTTGTAAGCTGTCTGAAACAAAGGTGCTTATTAATTTAACACTGAAAAGATAGCTTTATAATAAAGAAACAAAACTGTCTGCAAGTATTATAAGGACATAAATTAACATGGATGCAGTTCTTCTGCTGCAGCCTGCTCTTCAGACAGGCCCAGCTTCAGCCATTCACATGTTTATACAAAACCTTGCCAAGTCCTATCAGGTTGCACCTTTTCAGATAAACACCATTCCTTTGTTTCACAAAGATATTCACGGAAATGACTTGTTGCCAGTCATATAAATGAGGTATTGAAAACAAACATGAACCAAACATTGTGCTTTTCATCAGAAAGCGAGCTCTGCGGGGACACTTTGACAGGGAGGCTACAGCACTGAGTCATGAGGCGACAGCGCATGGCTGTCTGGGATTGTACCGGCATTGTAAAGTCAAAGCAAAGTTCACAAAGTCAGGGAAAGCGGCGACAGGGTGGCTGAAGGTGACGTGTGCACTGGCCGCTCCTACAGTGCGGCCGCCGCTGATAAGAGCTGCTCGCACTCACAAGCGCACAGGGGGGTTGTGGGGGAGCCGCGGGGAAGACCCCCGCACTGACTGGGGTACACTGCCCTTGTGTCTCCTCAGTTATGAACCAGCAGCTGCTCATCATGGAGATGTTCATCATCACCCTGGTGACGAGGATGCTGTACAGGAGGGCGTACGACCCCCTGGACAAGACAGATGAGCACGAAGAGGACAACAAGGACAACGCCAAGACCCTGCTGCAGGCGGGCTGCGGGGAAGATGGGGTACAGAGCGTGTGAGAGCAGGCCGGCGCTGGGTGTCCGCAGTGTGCGCGTGACCCCCTCCCCTGTGTTTCTCCCAGGACCAGCACAGCTCACCAGAGCACGAGGGGAGGGGGTTGGATTCAGGATTCCTGCAAGACATAGAGCCCCAGCCAACACCTCCAGCAGTCCTCCTCCTGCTGCTGCTGAGCCAAGGCCACGGCCTTCCAACAGCGGCCCACCCGAGCCCACGCCGGTCAGAGTGCAGGCAAAGGGGGGTGGGGGCATGCAACTGATACAGAAGGGCGTTTTAGTCTTGTGGCTGAGTGCAGGTGAAGGCCAGCAGCGCACCAGCTGTGAGAAGAGGAGGAGTGGGACCCAGTAAAGGGCTTAGTGCAGAAAATGCTCATCATGCGAGCAAGTCTACCAGCGCAAAGCAATTTCCAAACCTTAACTACTTCTTCATGCCATTAATTGGGGGGTTTCAGTAATTCACATTGCAGAATACACATTATTTGATAGTTGTGTCCACGTGTACTATCTGGAATATTCCCATTACAGAAAGCACTTCACATGGCTCAGCCCAGGTAACAATTTAATATCGGCTCCCAGGCCGTTACAAAAACGATCCTTTTAGTCACGGAAGCAGAGCCCTAGAATGTTCCCCGAACGTTTTTCAAGTTCGTGTTCCAGATGGGTTCAGAACGTTATGGTTGGAACAGCTGTAGCATTCTCAATTGTATTGTAGGACAGTGATCAATGAATCGCCACCACAGAGGTGATTTTTCACTCTGCAGCCCTAGTTGTTTTATTCTTTCTGCTTTTCTTCTGCCTCCGGTGGGAGTTCAGGACAAAACGCCTTTGGAGCAGGTGTGGAAGTTCTTTTACTTGTAAGCTCCTCTCCGCAGAGTGACCGGCCTCCTTCTGGGCTGAAAAAATAGCGCTCTATCAATGTCCACTCATGCGGACACAGCATTATAAAAAAACCTTGAACTGAGGAAAAAGTCCATCAGGTTGGGGTTTGTCTGAGATTCCCCCTGCTCCTAGACCATGGGGTCTGCCCAGAATCAAGTCTGTATCATGGTAGCCATGTGCGTTTGACGCAGAGGAATGGGAAAGTCCAGGAATGACAGGAAATGTACTAAAACACAACAGTGGTAGTCTAGGTCTGTGTTTTCTTCCCCAGTGATAGCTCTGCAAAATACTTAGTATATTAAAGTCACATTAAGCACCTGCATAATGCATGATACAGTATAAGTGGGCTTCACAGTAAGACTAAAGGTAATGCCGTGTGTATTAATGAAAACCCTGATTTTAGAATTACAAATTATGTGTTTACCTTAGTATCTTAAAGTGTTCCCAGTATTAACATTGTATTTGACTGTTTATTTATTTAGCATATTATGTTTCAGGACTTCCTGAAGAAACTCTTCTTACTCAGCCACAAGACTAAAGCCCCATTCTAATTGCTGTGCCAGTTCCTCCATAGGCTTCATTCTCTACAGATTGAGATCTCAGCGTGTCCAACAGAAAAGGCAAATTAAAAATTCCAAGTGTCTCCTGGTGATGTCGTTAGTTTTTATTACCAAAATTGAACAAGCCACAGATCAATAGGCTACACTAGCAAGTCCACAATATACAATCCATACCACCTAATATTCTGGTTCTTGATCTTCAAGCTCCTTAAGATTTTTTTTTTACTTATTAAGTTTAAACTTGATATCATATCACCAGAAGGTCATCTCTGAACCCGCTATCCTGCTCAAGAAAGCCTTTTTTGCCAATGATCTTCAGCTGGAGATCACTCAAGGAAAGATCCCAGTATCTTCTCTTATTAAAGGGGTTGTGACAGACAGTCTCGTTGAGCTCGGACCCTGACCTGCACCAGTACCAGATATGGGTACCAGGCACATCGTGAGCACTGATGTCACGATTTGGTTTCAGCTCAGCAGTACAGTGTTGTGTTATGTTGTGGTGTGGTGTGGTGCGGTGTGTTGTGTGTTGTCAACAGTGAGCTTCACTGTGAGGGCTGGTCTGGCCCCAGCCTAGGTGAGCCAGTGTAAAAAGGCCACAACAGGACACTTTTCTTAAAATATCAAGTTTAAATTTAACAATACAGTCGCTGGAATCTTCACAACAAAAATGAACATCCTCTTGGACTCTACCTTTAGGTACAGCTTACACTGCCCTTTTGAAAACATTGCTTTTCATGCTCTGAGCGTATTGCACAGTCAGCAGTGAAAGATGCATTTGCATTCATTCATTTTCTTGCGTATTACAGAAAAATTCTGAATTATTTCACATTGTCTTTCCTAAACCCACCTCACCCTCACTGTCATTGATCTCCCACACTAGTGCCGACAGGAGAAAACAGACAGTGAGCAGCAGAACAACCAGGTTTCAGTCTGGATGTCACAGAGGTGCAAACACAGCAACAATTGCTTATGTATCATTTTAACACAAATTCTACAACTTTAATTCTTATTACTGTATAGTAGTTGGAAGCTTTTATACATCCTGTTTTTATTAACTTAAAGTAAACAAAAAAGTACATCCAAAACAAAAAAAAACGATCACATTGAAGTTTATCAAGTTTATCAAAGAGAGGAACTGGAGTTAAAAAAATAAAAGTTGCTTTAAATTGTATCTGATATGGTTATCAGATCATTCTGCTTAATGTGTGGACTGAAAAAAAAAGAAAAACAGAAAGCCAAAATATAAACCCAAGAATCAGTTTGCTTGAAATAAAAATGGAACCTGAAGCTGGCCTTGTTATCTAAATGTAACACTGCAGGTATTTCTTTATGTACATTCCAGCTCCCTGAGCTAGGACACTTACACTGGAGCACCTTTTCATAGAATAGTAAGTCCAGTACAAATCGCACAGCATAGGATATGAACAAAGGGTTAGTGAAAAATATTCAAAAAAAAATAAAGTCTGTATTGAAGTATTTTGAATGTATTTAATTTTTCATTTTTGCTGTTTATTGCCAGAACAGATGAGGACAAAACAAAGAATACAAAAAAACAGGGATATTGTTTGTGTTCTTGACAAACCGGTCACAATGGTGAAATTGTGCGAGTAGAATTCCATAGTCAAATGGTGAATAAAATTCACGAACTGGAGAACATCTCAGTCTTGTCTGGTTTTATCCAAATTCTTAGGTGTGTTTTGTTCTAGTTATATTTTCTGCTTTGTGCCTTTTTGTTTTTCTTTGTATCTGCTTTTATTTGCATGTCTCAGTCTTTCCAGGTGTTGTCAGAGGTGATGCCACTAGCGCTGTGTTGCCATGTGTTCAGTCTGCAGTGTGCACAATTACTGGCTCAGACTCAATCAGGACAAACTGCCAGCTCAGCTTTTCTTTGGACAGACGTGTCTTTCTTCTGTTCAGTGGAAACTCACCGTGGTGGACTGGGCCTGTAACAGTGATTAGCGCAGGAGCCGAAGAGTCTGACTCTGGGCCTTCATGAAGGTGAGGTAGATTTCCGAAGTGTCCTGTGGCTCAGGCTGGTGGTGAACCCATTTAGAGAGGAGGAATTAAAACACTAGTTATTGAGGGTGATTGGTCTGGGATTTTCAGCACAGTCACCAGGGCTGCCTGAGGTTCAGAAAGGAGTCAGGCTGCAGAATAATACAAGACTCTGTGCTCAGAAGATATGGACACCGTCATCATTATCTTCATCATCTTGTTAAAGCTCTTTGTCATATGATGCCATCTTCCATTGTGTGTTTATATCGGTTTGTTTTTTAAACAAAAGTGCATATAAATAGAAAAAAAAGAAATAGAAAGGGGTATTTTTATAATACCTAATATCTTAATTGATGTACCAACAGGCAAACAATAACAAATATGAAGTATATATATTTTGTAATGAGTCGTGTCCTTGACTTTGCAGTACGCTTTTAGTTTCGAAGTAAAGAGGTGAGATTAAGGTGAGAAAATGAGCAGTCCTCCCAGTGCAAACTTGTGGAATCAGAATTCCAGAGAGAGCGTTCTGGGATTACAAGATATCAGTTGTTGTGTGAGCTAATAAACGGTTGAATTTCTTTGGTGTGTGAGTGCTTTCTGAAGAAAGATATAACATCCATTAATTGGCAGTTTTTGGACTAAAATATATTATTCAATATTTTATCTTATTTTAAGCACAATAGTTGCTATGTAAATGTATACAGTATACTATAATTACTGTATAAACTAAATATTATATTCCTGGACAATTGAAACTGCCTGTGATATGAAAACTGTTCTTGGCTGCTGTTTCATTAAAAGATGTGTATTGTGCTCTTTAGATAAAGAGGTTTGATTAATAAAATCCATATCCTGCAACAATGTGCCAATTTACAAGTTTCAGTGGTATATGATAATAAAATCGTGTCATTCACTCAGCACTGTGTCAAGGAACTGGATTTCAGAGAACAGGAACTGGGCCAAAGATCATATGCTTTTCAGGAATACTTTCTATTCTGGGCTTCCATTGTTCAATCCCTGATTCCCGAAAGTTCCCACGGATTTGGGATTGTTCCCAGGTCCATCCTGATAGATCTGGCCTATCTTTTTTTGGAACGCTGAATGCTTCGCAGATCCAGACCATGAGAACTAGGGATATTTGGCTCTTTCTTAGCAAGTAACCTAATGTTCAATGTTTATAACTGCAGCGGTATAAATATTTATACACATCATTTATTTTGTTAAAAAAAACAACCCCCACTGTCTTGGATTTTTTCGAATGCACCCACATACAGTACTATGATCTTTGCTGTCATTTAACGCTCAGTACTGGCTGCTTCCCATTAGGTGGCGTAAGGTATCCATCTTCTGTGTAAATGCTGTCTTACAGCAAATCCAGCACGCAGCTCGCTTTAAAAGCAAAACCTGCGATTAACAATAAACACAATATCATTTCCCAAAAAAAACGAAAATCAGCTCTGCGGTAAAACCGCAATGCAGATGCTAAAGGTATTTTATAGGGTTGCGATCTTTCTACCCCCTATCCAAATGCAATACTATATATAAACCAGAGTCAGAATCACTTTCTTTGCCAAATATGTTACATGTACAAGGAATTTGATCTTGTGTCGTTGTGCCAAAACACAGATAGAAACAATCGATAATACAAATACACTTCACACCAAGAACGTGCACAGAGGACCACAGTTCCTGACGCAGTGGGTCTCGTATCCAGGGGGACGGCCACAGGGAAGAAGCTGTTCAGGTGCCCAGCAGCGTTGGTTTCGATCGGCTGGTAGCGTCTCCCCAAGGTTAATTAAACAGGTGGTGTCCTGGACAAGGGGAGTTTTCTGCTCGATTCTTTAGTCTGAGTTTATACAGGAGGTGTTGGAGGTGGTTATTCCTAGGAACTTGAAAGACTCCACCATACCCACTGCGACCTTGACCGTTTCTAGGGGTTTTTCAGAAAATCAAATTAACATTTCTTCGGTTCTGAGACCGTTGAGCTGAAGGGCGCTGTTGACACGCCCTGCCGCCAGACGATCCGCTGCCCGTCTGTGCCTGTTCTCGTCAGACCCACCAGCAGTGTGACAGAGGGGCCGTTGGAGGTACAGTCCTTGGGATACAGAGGGCACAGTCATGGGGAGACAACAGAGGCTTGAGGTGCACCAGTGCTCACAGATACGCAGTCTGACAGATCACAGCCAATCTGCACTCATTGCCTTCCCTTGTGTCCACTGGCAGGTGGGGAGGAGAACATTCAAATGAGTCACTTTTTTGCGGAGGGCTTCTGGGATGATGGTCTCGAATGGAGAGCTAAAATCAACAAGTAGGAGTCTGACATATGTTCCTGGAGATTCCAGATGCTGTATGTAGTATGTAGTGGAGGCAAACACTAACAGCATCATCCACTGGCTTATTGGCTCAGTATTGAATCTGTGATAGTTTTGAGGGATCTGAGTATGCGGCTCTCAAAGGTTTTCATTGACAGAAGAAAGTGCAACTGGTCTATAGAGAGTATATGCCCAAAGGGGCAATAGTCAGGTTGCATGATCCTTCTTGGGAGCAGGGATGATAGCAGAGGGGCTGAAGCAGGTAGGGCCCACACTGACCCATGGACAGCTGGAATCTGTCTGTGAATTCTGGGGAGAGCTGAGCAGCACAGTGCTTCAGTGGCTGGAGAAACCAAACCAGGACCAGACGCCTTCCTGCAGTTTGGGCTGGCAAAGAGCTTAAGGGACTTCCTGCTCTTTACCAAGGGGAGAGAAGATCCAGCGTGTTCTGCTGCCTGCAGGGAGAGGGGGCAGGGGGGAGCCAGGGGGGTTGTGAGGTACTGGAGAATAAAGGACATAGCAACAGATTGCATGAACTATTGTTAAGAATTTTGTTTGCTTATCAAATCTACAGTAAAACTGGTTCAGTTTGTCTGGAAGACAAAGGGGGGGATTTCTGTGGTTTGTGTTAGCTGGAAGGCCCCTCCACACTGTGGATCAGTCATTGTTAGCAAATTTCAGTTGGGACCCTTTCATGTGTTTGGATTTTGCATGACTGGGCTTTGTTGAGATGAGATTTTGCTTCCCTGTAAATCCGCCGTTCTCATTAGCCTCCTCCTGGGCTTCGCCTTTACAGTAGATGCGTCTTTTGCAGGGTCGTGACTTGAAAGAGCAGAGCCTTGGTTGGGCGCTTGATGAGTTAATTCTGAGGATTAGATTCAGCTTACTCACAACATGAGCCGCAACACGTACCGGAGCGCCGCTTCAGCCGGTGTCGAAGGGGGACACCGGCGGTGGGATCGTGATTTCGGTTTTACTCCATTTCCGCGCAAGATGCAGTCAGGGCTGCCAGAACGTTACGCACACCTTGAGCAGCCTAACCCCAGCTTTGTGACACATCTTTTGCAGCCTACAAGCCTAAGTGAAATATACCGGGGGCGGCGAATTATGTGGCAGTGCAGTCTGTCCACCTGTGGACAGGGAGCTGCTTGGAGAAATAGCGAGCTCTGTTCCACGGAGAAAGAAAGGGCCTTTGGGGTTTGCAATCAGTGCTTCCCTGGCGTGGTTGTATTGAGCTATTCACACGTGTCGTCCGGATGGAAACGCCAGTAAGACGGACGCAGCCCCCCAGCCTGCGTAGCCCCTTCACAGCGTGCAACTGTGACACCAGTACTTTCGAAATAGCATCAGTCACACTAACCCCTGCGGAAGACCCGAGCAGCCCACCCAGAATGGTGTGAGCGACACCTAGCTGGTCCAATAGAACGAAATTATACTTTTCCGCGTTGCAGCTAAGGACCAATTAGAAATGGTCTAGGGGCAGGACGATATGTTCTCAAGGATGGTTGACCGGAACGTGGTGTACGTGCCGTTTAATGCCACAATGTATCGCAGAAGACTGCCTAGAGGGCATCAAATGTAGCAATAACGAAGTTTTTAGACAATCTGGTATAGCACCGGCTAGCAAGAAGGAGCACGGCCTGATGACATCACCGGCTGTTCGTTTTGATTGAATTTCCCCCGATTTATTCCCATCACTACATCCATGCAGTTTTACTGGAGGCATCATCAGTGAAAACAACATTCAATTATGAGGCTGTTTCGACTTCTCCTGAAAAACAGCACTCCGAAGCAGATAGAATATTATTCAAGATTTTCCCCCTCTCCGCTGTCCATAAAGCAATTCCTGGATTTCGGTAAGTAGGAATACTTCCAAATAAGCAACAGCTTTTGGTTGTTCTAATTAATCAGTTGTCTATCAATATTCAAATGTGTTTATTTGTGTGTTATTTATCGCGTCATTAGCCGTTATGATAGAGACTAAATGAACTGAAACTCATTTATGTTCAAGACGATACTGAGCTACCAAGAAACTACGCTTAATCTTGAATTCAGGGTTATGGCGTCAGTTTTTCATTTAATAACATATGTAACCATATAAATATTTTCTATGACAACTGCAGTCTTCCTGCACAGCCTACTGCTTGAGCGGTCTCGCCAGTACAGTTAACCGCACTCCAGTGATACAGGCTCAGAAGCCAGACTCAAAAACAAATGCTTATTTGAACCTGTTTCACGTCAGCTGTCGTTTTGTTTGGGGACAGTGTGTTTATAGTTGTCAAGACCACATTACACTCATTTCTGAACAGTTTTAAACGCCCTGAAGCTGAAATTTTGCAGGAACGTATGAACGCATTAGCATGTTTCGGTGAATCGCCTGAACTCCAGGGATTGTTGTTCAAGCTTGGTGTGAAATGTAACGATTCGGCATCTGCTGCCACAAATCAGCTTCCTCATAAGTGTCTGAATTTAAAGGAACCCAAGACTAATCTAAATCACCGCATCAGCCTTAAGCTTTGCTTAAAATAGAACCAGCCTCACCGCTATTGAGTCTGCACAGAGAAAGCGAATAGATTCCGCACGGCGTGTGATCTGGAGCAGACTCATGCCGGGGGTGACGTGAGGCAGCAGCTCTGATCTGCGACCTGCGTCTGTCGTGAGGCGTTCCGCCCGTGGCGATGAATGACCTACCCTGTACGGCCCGAAGGGAAAGTCACGCCACAAGCTGGAGCGTGTCGAAGAGGGCGGAGAGGTGGCACTGTGGTTAAGGGTCTGCTCCTGTGTCTGGAAGGTTGCCGGTTCGTATCCCGCAGCCGGCAGAGGAATCCTATTCCGTTGGGCCCCTGAGCAAGGCCCTGAACCCCAGCTGCTCCAGGGGCGCTGTATAAATGGCTGACCATGGCTGTGCTCGGACCCCAAGCTTCTCTCTCCCTGCCTGTGTGTCTCATGGAGAGCAAGTTGGGGTCTGTGACAAGACAAATTCCTAATGCAAGGGATTCAAGCCTGAAGGGGTTAGAATAGGAAACAGGACTTGTCTCTGTGAAACACAAACCAGAGGCCCTAGTGGAAACACCCAGTGCGTTTAGAGCACTTGACACTGTGGCGTATTCAGGTTACAGCTGCTCGAGATCCTCGGTCCAATAAGCTACCATCTTCCGAATGAGCTAGCTAGACCAACTGGCCTCCTGTGGTTTGTAACTTTCCTCACAATCTTGTTTTCTTTCATACGCGTGACGGACGTGTCTTCTGAAGTCAGGGTTACTTTTTCCCTATAAGCAGCCCAAAGGGACGTCCTCTTCAAATAAATTGGCATGCCTGAACTTGTCTGTGCTGGAAAGGTTTCCGACAAGCCTGTGGTGGTCAGGTCTCAAAATACCCCCTTTTTGGGTGGGCGTAGAGTGGAACGATCCTTTTTAAATTTTCAATTCTCTTGGCAGCTGCGTCCCGACACCAGGAATTGCATGGCCTGGTTTTATATGCGATTTAAGCAAGAGAAATTCCTTCATGAAACATACTCCTTTCAAGCGTGGGGGGCAGACAGACATGTAGCAGGGGCAGGTGGGGCTCAGCCCTTGTACTGTCACCCCTTAGTATGAGCAAAGAGGAAAGCTTGTCTTCACAGAAATGAGGCGGTTTGTCTGAAGTCTGGTGTGGTGTGTGTCCACTGGCCAGCTGCAGTTGAAACAGCGGATGAAGGCGGAGGTTTCCGCAGGAGTGGACAGGCTCCAGGGCTCTGCGGAGTGTGTCCACGCGGGGTTCTCTGTCGGACTGAGCCCAGGCTGCAGGCCCTGGGAATGTGTGCGCCGCAGGGAAGAGGGCTTGTGAGGATAAGCCGTTTTTTGTTATTTTCATGTGGGAAACAGCCTTGTGTCTCCAGTTGTGTGCCTTATTGTAACACCATTTTGACAGCAGAATTCAGTCGCCAAATTTTTCACCTGATTAACTGGATGCATATGGCATTGTAGCATGCTTTGCAAAGACTAACAGAAACCCCTCTTATTGACTCTAGACATGTTTGTTCACTTGCTCTATGCTTGCAGAGTGGCAAACATCCATTCTAATATAAAAATAACTGCATTTCTGGGTCTTCATATAATGAAATTTATACTTGTATTAAGTGAGCATTCATTCATTAAGGGAATATACACATTACAGGAAGTATTTTAGGAATGAAGAATTAATAGATTATAAGCATATCAGTTAAATGTGATTTTCTCCTGGAGTAAGTAGTTACATTGGAAATGCAGAGTCAAAGATCCAGGAGTTCTCCAAGTAGTAAGGTCAACTGTAAGTGACGGCACGTAATACTGAGTACTATGGCATAGATTATTCCCTGGAGCGATTCACTATTAACTGGTTTCCTGCTCATTTCTGTGAGCCTTGGGCCTCTCCTTCAACATGTTCAGATCACAGCTCAGCACTGGCCAGAGGTGTGCATGCTTAATAGTGGATTAAGAGCTCAGAACCAATCGGCACTGAGTATCAAGCCCATCCCCTGACACACCTAGGGGTCAGAAGATTTTCCAGGATCAGTTTCCAGCTCTGGGTCGTGTGTCAGACGTGCCTAAAGTTCTTGGCAGCTCCTAGAAATAAGCACGTATACTGCTGCTCGTGGACAGAGTCCATCGCAGAGCTGAATGCTACGCGTGCAGCTCTCTGCAGTGTGAGAGCCAGTGTGAGGGCGATAAGAGACCTGCTGCCTGGAACATGTCAGACTTTCAACCTGCCATTTAATTACAGGTCTGGACTGCCCAAGGCTTCCTGTCTGCACTGCTGAGTGCTGGATCTGGGGTTCTGTCGCTGGCTGGTAGATGTGGAAATGGTACTGATTTGGTTAGCGGATATTCTTAGTCAAAACGATCCCCGGGCCAGTGTTAGTAAAACCTAAGAGGTAATCTTTGGTATCAGATGTGACAGGAGTAAAGTATGACTTCTTGTGATTGATGGGCAGGCAGTAGAGAAGGTGAACATCTTTAAGCTTCCTGGCACAATAGTCTCCTTCACCTCGACCTGGGACAGCAGTGTACACCAGACAGCGAAGAAGACCCAAAGTGTCTCAGGAAGCCATGGTCCGTTTGCACAGGCCAGCAGTTGAGAGCATCTCACCCTTTAGTGTCACGGTCTGGTTTGGGAGCTTAGGCACTCAGGAGAGGAAACAGTGTGGACCACTCTAATCAAGCTGCTCCTAAATTAATTCCGTATACGCAACACGTTTAAGAGGAAAAACTCTGAAGATGAATCAGTGAGCACTCCCACCCAGACTCTCCCCTGTCTGAGCTCCTTCCCTCGGGAAGAAGGATAAGATGTATCCAATCCGGAACGGAGCTGAGGTTCCGAAAGATCACCAGTCCGGAGGCTGTTCCCTCTCTCCACTCAACATTGTTCTGAAAGTTTTTATTAAAGTATTTATTGGTTTGTAGATTCTGTCTCCACGGTAGTGTAGCATCATGTAGTATATTGTATATGATATGTGTTATTTATTTTCCTTTTTCTTCTTCTGTCTGTCTCTTTATTTTTCCATCTGTTACGTCGGTCACAACACAAAAAAGTCCCGACAACCCGAAGCTGTGGTTTGGCAATAAAGCTGACTTTATTCATCGGCGACTTGCAGTGTTTCTGTAGTTTTTATACATTGCAGGTACAGAAGGGAACATTAGGCATGATGACAAATAGGAATAAGGATGCTAGAACTACGGTACAGGGAAGTGCAGTAACGCTGGTTTAGGAAATGCAGAGCAGCTGCTGCATGCAAGCGAAACGAATGCGTTCTGGACTGGGGTGTGAAACAGTCCATGGCTGTTTGCAGGTATGCTGGTGGTGCAGGGCAGTACCCAAGGCGGTTGGGGTGTATAAGTGCGACAGGTGAGTTCGTTACCTGCCTGAGAGTCAACTGCGAAGTCTGCAGGGTGGGTGGCCGAGGGGCGGGGGGTGGGGAGTGAAGGAGTTCTCCAGGAGGCACGTGGGGGGGGCCGGCAGCAGAAGAGAGTGGGGTACCGCAGCAGGGAGCTGGCGGGGGCGCCCCAGGGTGGGGAGAGAGTGGGCATTCTGCAGGGTTCTGGGTGAGGGGGAGGTCCAGTAGTCCAGGTGACAGAGTACAGGCCTGGGACTGGAGTGGAACAGTTGGCAAGGAAGAGTCAAAGCCTGCAAACAGTGCAAAGAGCAGCGCCTGGCCATGCAATATTTGCTTTTGTGTGTAACTCTTTTGTTCTGCAAATCCTTATTTAATTTTGCACGATGTGTACTCACACTAAGTGGGTTTTACACTGATTAGGTACTGTAAACCTGTGTCCATCTGCGAACGTTTAGATTGCATCATTAGTCTGATTCCCATCGGCAGTGAGGCGTGCAGGGAGTCTCACAGCGGAGCTCTTCCGGGAGCTCCCTGCAGGCTTTCGGCGTCACACAGCCGTGCAGCTCTTCCTTTGCTGGTGGAATTCTGTCATGATCTCTTGGTCCTGAAGACAAGGTCCAGAGGAGCATTAGGATTGAAGCCCTCCAGATGTTTGACCTTTTTCCTCACTCTGAGCATCCGTCTCCTCTTTGGTGGTCCTCAGGGATGAGCTGGGACATTTCCCAGGGGTCACCACACGTCACACGTCGCACGAGACATGGCTGTGTGGGCCGCCAGTGGAGCCTCGGGGGAGTCAGCTACTGGCTTCGTTGTCGAAGCTCGTTGTTCTGGTTCACTGGAAGCAAAGGCAGTTAAAACATTGATGCCTCACCTGGTGGCCATTGTGTCTCGGATGTCTCTCGGCCATGCAGAGTGTGCTGGCTCTATTGTGTTACAGCACCGCCGGAGACTGGAATCCTTTGTGAGCCATTCCCTCGGTGATGTACACACTCGGGGGAGGGGGCGTGGGGTCTCTTCTTTCGCTAGCTTCTCCTCCACCTCAACAGGGCTCTTCACTGGCCGGTATCCAAAAATTCTGCAGTTAAAAAGATCAAAATTCTACTTCTTCTGGGCTGTCTTAATTTTTGCAGTGAACATTGAAGACTAATATATATTTTAAAGCCCTCGCACATTCATACAAATGTGATAGTGAAGTGTTTTTTCCCTTAGTCACTGTTTGACGAGGTCTTTCTTTGGAGTCAGTGATGTGTTAACAGGCCTCCTCTCTGATGAGCTCAGTCTAAAAAGACACTTCCTTCCATATGGCCAGAAAAGACGCTTTTATTCTTCCACTGCAAACGAAAACTGACCATGAAGTTTAATGATTATGATTTCTTATTTATTACACATCTCCAGTCATTGTTTACATTCAACTGTTTACTTGTACATTGTCTGCTGTTTGTTTGTATATTGTCTTGATGCACTGTCTGCACTTTGTGTTTTTACACTTGTTTTAACAACCAAGAGATTTTTGTAAGTAAGAATTCCATTGTTCCAGTACATTACCAGTTTCATATGGCAATAAAGTTCAAGTTTGAATATAAGAACCTTCAATGAAGTTGTTCATAAACTAGTGGGAAAAATCTCTAAAGTTTTCATAATGCTTATGTGAGGTTTTTGTTTTGTTCTTCGGGTGGTTTTTGAAACATTCTTATAACGAAGATCATCCTGCTTAATGGCTTCCAGCTGGGTTTGTTTTTTAGTTCAAGGAGGCTGTCTGCCAGGAAGGCGAAGCAGAGGCTCGGAGCCCAGAGAGGATTGCAGTAGTTAAACGAGTTGGGTTCTCCTTTGGAGACGTATATCTGTGCAGTGAAAGGAAATACTGGGCAAAGAAAGAAATTAGCAGTGAATTAGCTGTGTTTATTCCTTCTCATGATGTCCACTGGTGGAACCCTGTGAAGGTTGTGTGGACTGAAGAGGAGATCGGTCTTTCTTTGACTTGGCCATGAGGGATCGTTGAGGGTGTTTTATGGAAAAAGAGAGCACAGCCCAGAAGAGCACAGCAGTAACCCAGCGCCTGGCGCGGAGCAGCCTGCGCTGAAGCAAACAATAGCAGATGCTAAAGTGCCCCCTGCAAAACTGCTGTCTGTGTGGTCTGCTGTTCCTGGCATTCGGGAACTGTGTTCTGACTGGTAATGAGCCCCATTCACGTGAGCTCATGCTGTGCAGCAGCAGGCAGCAGCACCAGCTTGTGAGTTACAGTGTGTCTTGCGCCCCTGCCGGAGTGCGTTTCATTCTCCCCACACCTGGCCTCAAGCCGGGCTGCAGCAGGGCAGGCCCAGAACGCTGGGGTCACGAGGAGCACGGCGCTGCGGGGGTCACCTGCGGGTCCCTGGAGCTGCTCCCCACTCGAAGGGCCAGGGCTGCTGCTCTTTTTATCTCCTCCGCTTGTGTTTGTGCGGCCGCAGCTTCGGTAGAGCTGAACAGGCAGTGGGACACCGCTGCGTCGCGGGGATGCCTCAGCTGTCAGGAGCCCCCCGAATCCATCGGCCACCAGCAGCCAAATGAAGAAGGCAGTCCGCGTGGCCTGCTCTGATTTCGAGTCCTTCCTCTGTACTGAAAGCACAGCCGTTTTTCTGTTCACCCAGAGCAGCGGCACTGGGGTGAAAGAGCTGTGGCTAGTCACGTGTGAGAGAGTGTTTCCTCCTGCGCGGTGGCAGTTCTTTCTTCGACTGGGGACCTCCTCCCTGGGGCGCAGTCCTGCTGCTGCTGCAGCTGTTCTGGGAGCGAGCGCAAGCAGCGTGCTCCTGGAGAGCTCGTGAAAAGCCTTCATGACACGTCGTCGTGGCGCGCAGCCTGACGGCGCTCACGGAGCGCTCAAGAGGACGGCTTCCTGTCACGAAAGGCTGCTGTGAATAGAATGGAGGGACCCGACGACTGGCGTGGGCGAAGGCAGCCCAGTCTGTGGGGTAAACAGGCGGGAAGTTCCCATGTCAGCAGAATGGGCAGGGGTGTGAAAGGGTGCGATTGTGATGTCCGTCAGTGTGCCGGGTCAGGAACATGCCAGGCAGGGGCGTTCTGGAAGAGGCGTGAGGCAGGCCTGCCTGGCTATCGGACTACAGCACATCCGCAGGCTGTTTTTAAAAACCCATGGAAAACAACGCAAAATAGTACACAGCACTGAACCATCCCAGTATCTCCCATCCAGGGGTTGTGGATTATTTGCTGGTGTGGGTTTTTTTATTTAAAGTAAGGATGTTTGACTTGTGGGTTAGGAATGTGCTTTTGTCCAGCACCTGGTGTGGCCGTTTTGTTCTTGGTAATTAGAGTGTAATAATTAAGAGCTTGACTCTTCCTGTCTTCGAACGTGCTCGGGCTTGTTGGACTGCCCTCTGGGGTCACCCCGCTGTGCGCAGGGCGGGGGTGCAGGCAGGGGCTGGGGCACACGGTCCCACAGAGGGTACACATACAGCAGGGACACGCCTGTCCACACGAGCACACAGAGCCAGCATGTCATATAAAAGAGTGTGTACTATCAGCAGATGTTTATTACAAAATTATTCTATGAAGATACTTTTCATTATATTATTAGTAGTTTGTTCATCCTACCTGAAAAATGAGTAAGGCACCAAGAGAAAAAAAAACCAAAGGTGTTATACAGTGAAAAACCAATGTGTTTCTAATGGCTTTTACTGAAAATAATCAACACACAGTGAAAAATAAAAAAATAACAAAACAATTAAAACTCAACCACATGGTTTTTGTAAAGTAAATAAAATCCAATCTTTTTCAGTCCACTTTTCCTAGTGAAAATCTTGACAGCCAGAAGCCTAATGCAAAAATATTTGTAATAATAAAGTTTGAAAGCCTCTTTGATAACATGAGTCATTGTTTCCAAAATATAATCAGTGTAAAGCAAGACAAATCAAACCTCACTGTTTTGGATTTTCAGTAATATTTTGCCAACAATCTGTCACTTTGACACTGACGTTCAACCTGAACATAAGAGATGAGATCTCTTTTTTTATAAGATTTAAATACAGGCAACCATACTGGTTCATAATCTAGCGGATGTTCTGAGAGAGGCCGGGTTTTGAAATTGCTCCTTATCCTGAAAGGAACTGACCTATAAACACCTCTGCTAAGAGCAATGTAGATGCCTAGTTACAGAACTCGCAAGTGAGTCTATATACAGTATGCTCGGTCCATTGGTACATGCCTTCCTGAAAGGTTTGTTGGTACTTTTATTAAAGATACATACAGTTTTTAATGCTCCGGTTTCACTTTTCTCCTTTAATAATTTACAAGCTGAAAATATAGATAATTCCACATCTGTGCTGCTGGTATTTATGCAGCTGTCCCGTCCACTTGCAGTAAAGTCTAGGAGCCATTGATGAAAAGCTGACAGATCAAATTGCTCTGCGTTGCAGCGCCACACTAAACCTGCCCTTGAATTTGGAATTGGCTGTATTTACAAATGACATAAGGCTGATGAGCTGCACATATACATCAGAATACTTAATATATAGCTATTAAGGCCTACGAGTCAGTTTAGTGTTGGAAACAAGTAGTATATTTATATACAGTATGCAGCGTAGTTACCTGTAATGGGAAGCACTGTATGTCATTGATGAGGTTTATAGGCCGTGTGAGATTTCCTGGTCGTAATGACCAGCGGGCCTCTCTGTCGCCCCCTCCAGGCCGGGACAATGCCTGCGAGAAGACGTCCTACATGTTCCTGCGGAAGGAGCTGCCCGTGCGGCTGGCCAACACCATGAGGGAGGTCAACCTGCTGCCGGACAACCTGCTGAGCCAGCCCTCCGTCCGGCTGGTGCAGACCTGGTGAGTGTCCGGCGCTGGGCGGGGCGCGGAGGCGCCCTCCTGCTGGGCTCCTGCAGAGCTCGGGAGCCACTTCGCCTTCAGCTCTGTACTGGTGTTAGGGGTGGAATCTCGGACTCCAGGCCAAATATCCCCCTGGCCTTTACCAGTCATGGCCTCCTAATAAACCCCCTCTCTGAACTGGCTTCATCACTCTGTTCTCCTCCCCACTGAGAGCTGGTGTGTGGGGAGAGGACTGGAGCATCATCCAGGTGGGGCTGCACACTGGTGGTGGTGGAGGGGATCCCCGCTACCTGAAAAGCACTTTGAGTGGAGTGTCCAGAAAAGCACACTATAAGTGTAAGGAATTATTCATTATTAATAACTCGCCCTGTTCCCTTTTTGCATCAAGGGGTGCATCTCTCAAGGTGTGCACAGCGGCAGGCCCTGGGTGTGGAAGCTTCTGTAGGTGGTGAGAATCCAGCCTGAGCCACTGAGCCACTGGCATGCTGTTCACGTGGGACTCTGGCCTGGGTGTTTCATAGTCCAGCCCATTATCTCTGTAAATTGCTTTATTATCCTCTAAAAAGGCTTTGATATTATATTCTCTCAAACAAGTTGTACTTTGTTTCTTTAAACAAAAATGCAAAGCTTGCAATTACGATTTTGAACTTTAACCCTGAATTCAATCAAGGCTTCAGAGTAGCTGATCACTGAGTTGTCGTACCGATCCTCCTTGTGCAGACAGCATTTCCTGTTAAACACAATAAGAACAGAGAAACAAAATCATTCTGAACCATAGCTTGCAAACACATATAACTGTTGATGTCATTAAATGTTTTTATGCTTTAATTTGGGGTAATCTGTTTCAGATTATTGTTCCACATCACTCATAATCCAAGTATCTTCAGACCCCAATAACTGTGTGAGTTTCACAGGCCAACGACAGAGGCATATTTCTTATTGTGGAAAGGGCTCCACACATTCCTGAACCAAGAGAGTTCAGAGTGACTTGCAGTGTCTTCTTTAATAGGATCCAAGTGCAGCCTCTGATAATGTCTTCAATTACAGTGTGTCAGACCAAAGGTGAAAGGCTACTTGCCCATTCAGTCAAAACGAATCGGCTATCGTTTAATTGACTGTTGTTGTGGTGTATAGGTCAAAACGCACAATCAGTACAATATCTCTACAGGTATGTGTGAAATGCATGCACTGCTTTGGATATTGAAGACAAACAGCCCCTCTCTGTGGTCTGGACCAGAAAGTTCTAACCGTTGCGCGTCGTGTCTCATCCAGACCCCTGACTCATTGTCTTTCCTGACCGTGACTGCCAGGACCAGCTCTGAAACGCTGTGCCATCTTCTTTCAGGTACATGCAGAGCTTTTTGGAGCTTCTGCAGTATGAGAACAAGAGGCCGGAGGACCCCCATGTGCTGGATGAGTAAGTATGAAGATCGAGCTCCACAGCCACGCGAGGCAGCTGCACGAGAGCTCTTCTCTGTGTGTAGAGTCAGTAAAAATGGTGGTCAGCTAGACTGCTAGGTACATTTTACCATGGTAAAGGTACATTGAACAAACCTTTACCAGCACCAATCTTAAAGTGCCCCCCCCCTTCTCTTCCCTGCTGCCCAGTGACACCCCCAGCTCCTGTCTTTGACCCTTGAATCCTTAGGTGCTGTCTCTGTCCTCAAGGCCAGACTGTGGTTTGTCAGTGTCAGGGGTGTCGGCGTCTGTGTGCCTAGACTTCACTACACACACTTCCAGATAGAGTTATGGAATCGAGACTTTTTTTAAACCGGGCCTCAAAACCCATTTGTTTAATCGGGCTTTCCGTAACACTTATATATTTGCCAGTTTTGATATACAGCACATTCCCATGAAAGCCACTTTACAAAATAAAGATTGTCATCACCTGAAGATTTTAAAACCTCAGACATTCAACAAAAGCAAGGCAGAACCTATTAGCTGTGCGGCTGACTGCTTGTCCTATCACAGTACTGCTATTTCATGAAAAGATGTGGGTTTCACAGTGAAACAAAATGTACCTTTAAGCAGAAAAGTCTTTTTTTCCAGTGACCCAGAGTTGCCCCCTACTTGGCAGTAGTTTTCCTATTACCTAAGCCTTTTTTTTGGAAAAACACCTCATTTAATTCAAATGCCCTCTCACACAGCTGAGCTACTTTAGGGCAGAACTGTTTTTTTCAAGCAGTAATCTGCAGTACTGTGTTTTGCCTGTGCTGTCCGACAGTGTAGGCACTGTATGGTGTGGAAAGAGCTATGTTCCTTATTGCAGTATCATTATGCCACAGTTGTGTCACATATTGAAAGTCTATATCCCTTTCAATCTATGGGTAACACTAAATAAATTACTCTCCATCAAGTCAGTGATATTATTAAATGGTATGTAGTATTGTTATAGCTTATGCCATTGTTACATGTTGTAATCTGTGTTATTACAATTTGAAGGCAGTGTCTGCTTTTAAGTTGGGTCCTGCAGAGGCACTGATTAATTGAACCTTAGCTGACCTTAATAAATGGGTCAGGCTTTTAGCCCACATTATGAAGTCTTAACTTTGAGTCCATGAATATATACGTTATTTAAGTGTAACTGTATGGATACATTGTTATAGTGGTCGATCAGTTTAGAACAGTAGTTATAACATGCTGTGGTATAAGGCCACAATTTCTAAATATGGCCTTAATGTGCAGGGTAAGCTGATAGTGAGGTTTTTGTACTACCATATGCTGTGAACATCACATGAAAAGGTCTAGGTATCGGTAGTTCTTCAGTACTATTACAGATGTCTTAATTTAGTCCACAAGGGCCATCTTGTGCACTGAAGAATCTTTATCTCAGTTAATCAGGAGATGAATGATGCTTGTTCAATTTTCTTATACAATTTATTCTTGTGAAAGCAGCAGAAAGACTTCAGTGTTCAGTATTCAGTGTGTAGCCATGAGTGATCAACATACTCTCAGTTCAGTCTCGTGTGTTCAGAAGGCCGCTGTCAGAATATGGTTGGATTTATTTGGAATACCTTTGTGTGGCACGTAATGGCTAGTCAGAATGTGCAGAATGTGTGGTATTCTGGATACAGCTGGCGTATAAGACTAGCGAGTGGCAGAAAAAGGAATCCAGCGTACAGAGCATTCACTCTGATGCAAGTCGAACTGTAACTTTTGTCTTTGGCTTTCGTCCTGGAAGTTTCCTGGACGTCCTGATTAAGATCCGGAACCGACACAACGACGTGGTCCCTACGATGGCCCAGGGAGTGATTGAATACAAGGAGAAGTATGGATTTGACCCCTTCATAAGCAGCAACATTCAGTACTTTCTGGATCGCTTCTACACCAACCGGATCTCCTTCAGGATGCTCATCAACCAGCACAGTGAGTGGATGATGATAATTGCATGACTGAAGTCTTAAACAGGACAGACCATGACTCACCCCTGGAAGCTTGAGTTTAAAACTCTCACTTGCCTTGACTGTTGTGTTTAGAAGTAAATGCTGGTATTATAGAACTAATTCAGACCAGGGATTTCCAACTTCAGACATTGTAGTTCACAGAGTCCATCAGGTTTTCTATGCATCTTTAAGTCATCAATATCTAAGACTGTGGAGAAGGGATTTAATTAATTGGGTTGACATCAGCCTTCTCACTTGGACAGCCATTTATAACTTAAAGACATAGAAAACATGTTGTATTCTTGCAGTAAGGGACTGGCGTAGAGACACCTGATTGAGGCTTTTTATTAAGCTTGTTTGGAAAACTTAAAAGAAAAGGAGGACCTTTAGCAAAATGCTCATCCTGAATGAGCTAACATTAGAATACTGTATGTTACAAATCCCCATATATTTTTGAGCTAGTCTTAAACACTGTCAGAGGTTGATTGAAACTGGTTGTGATGCAGGTTCAGCAGAGCTTTGTGTGAGGTAGAGAATAAAGGGCACTGACGCTGTGGGCCTTGGTCTTCCTGGATTAATTGACACATTAAATTGTATTTTAAAACTCTGTTCCAGCTCTCCTGTTTGGTAATGACACAAACCCAGCTCACCCCAAGCACATAGGGAGCATTGATCCCACCTGCAACGTTGCAGAGGTTGTGAAAGGTAAAAGGATTTTTGGTTGTTGTTTGGTTTTCAACGCTGCACTGAAATATTTAATAAGAAATTGATGAGCTCACACAGGGCCTTGGCATGACAGCGTCTCCAGACATCTGCTTTGGCTCACACTTGTGAAATGAAACAAGAATGAAATAGAATGATTTCTGTTTTGGGAACTGTTGTGCAGAGCCTCTCTTACTTGTTAGCTCTGATGAGGTCTTGTCTTATTCCTCAGATGCGTACGAGACCGCCAAGATGCTTTGTGAGCAGTACTACATGGTCGCTCCCGAGTTAAAGATTGAAGAATTCAATGGTATGTATGTGAGCTTCAGTACGTATAGAAACATGTGCTGTGTAAAGTCTTATATGAGTTCAGCATTGCCAACACCGTATCAGTGCAGATGTTATCGGATATATTGGGTATTTTAAGTCTTTAAAGGTGCGATTCACTCAGAGACAAACCCAGCATATCCATTAGATATTAGAAAAGGATGCCTGAATCTCGGCGCCTGAGGAGGCAGCAGTAGAAGCCCTTGAGCAATCATTCCTGGAAATGGCACACTGCTCGCCCAGAATACTTTTTATGTTCAGTAGACTGTTGTCCAGCAACTGAAGTGTCAGTCAGAGACACAGCTGCGCCTATTTATACAAGCCCTTAAGGTCACCGCGGAGAAGAAGAGTCAGATGAAAGTCAGGAGGGAAACAGGAGCGCACTGAGGCTTCTCGGCCTGTGAAGGAATTCTGTCTGCTTTGAGTTTCATGCAAGGACAACAACGCCAGTCCTTCCTGCTGTATTTGAGGAAGCCCTTCCATTGGTAACTTTTCCATCAGTATTCCGTCAGAAGCCTTTCCATCTTCAGCTACAGTAATACAGCAGGGGAGCTCTGAGCCTTGTTTGTCCAGCTCCCAGTCTCACTGGAAATTTGACCTCTTGTGTTTTTGGTTCCAAAAGGAAAGCTGGGCAACACTCAAAAATTCTAAAATATACCAAGAGGCTTTCTTGTGAAGGGATGGAGAGTGTATTATTAGCTGAGTGTGTTCTGCGGTAGGTGCTGTCATCGTGCAGAATTGCAGAGCCTTTGATAAAAATGAAATTCATGTTTCTTCACTGGCATTTAGATGAGCTGTCTGTGCGTGCCAGAGTTCCTGTCAGATTTCTTGGCTTTTTTTTTTTGTTAAACGTAAAGGTTCTTCCATAATCAGTCTTTTTTTTAAAAAAGCTTGTGAGAACCGGGACTTGTCATACAAGCCTGTGGATGATTAAAACCAGTATTTTGGAGTGTAGATAATCTTTTTCTAATATTGCTTTGCTACCTCCTTAGAATATGGTTTACAGAAAATGTGAGAAAATTAGTTAGTTCGTATTTGCTTTGCAAGCAATTATAGGCACACTCTCATCTCCTCAAGTACAATTAATTAAGTGGGTAATTTCCTGTAGTTTCCCTACTGGAAATGTCAAAGCCTGATATCTGAAGTGTTTTTGGAGATTAGCCAGCTGTCCCAGCTGGCCACCACGCCGGAGAAGGTCAACCACAATTTCTGTGTTTAAGAAAATTTGATTTCATTGCTTTATAAATATACTTCAACAACCGTGAGGCTTCACATACTGTTCTATTTTTTAAACCCTGAGGGAAATTGGTTTGAAAGAGAATAGATCAGGTTACCACATGCTGAAGTGGCTGCTGTCCTTAAGAGTTCTGCAATAGAATCGTCTTACAGTCTGTTTTTATTTACTCGTTTTTCCTTTCCTCTCCTAGCAAAGGCCCCCCAAAAGCCCATCCAAGTAGTGTACGTGCCCTCCCATCTCTTCCACATGCTGTTTGAGCTGTTCAAGGTGAGTATATCGCTGAAATGCCATGCAGCGTGTCTCCCAGACCTGCCCCTAGCCCCCGTGTTACTGTGGACAGCCTGGATGCTGAGGCGCTTGGAGTGTTTCTGGGGCGCCCCCACCACTGCAGGAGTCACCTCCGTCCTGGGTGGGGGCCCCACAGACAAGCCTGCTCCCCCCCACTGCAGTCACAGGACCTCAGAAGGTCGTACTGTTCCTCAGCTGGCAAGAGCACAGGCTGACGCCGAGACGAGACTTACTCCTGGCAGCGTGCGGTATCCTTGAGCTCACGTACACTCCTGCGCTTGCTTTTGCTTGGTTTGATTCACTGCTGAGTAGTATGGCCTGGCTCCCCCCTTTCTAAACAAATGCAAAAGCAGGTCAAAACTGGAGAGGCAAGGGATCGAAATGAGTGCCCCTGCCATGCCTTGGACCCTGCAGACTATCCTGCTGTCACACTGAGTCCGGAGGACCTGTCCCTGAACGCAGCCGGAGACAAGTGGAAGACGCAGCTGCTGTAAAAAGAGGGTCGTGTTTTCACGAACGGGGAAAAGCCAGTAGTAACTGCCTGCTCACTCAGGGTGGATAAGCATGTTGGGCAGCCCGGAGGTTTCTTTGGTTGTGGATCAAAAACAAGATTAAAGCCAAAGTGCACATGCATTTATTACCAGTTATATACAGTGTACACCCTGCTGACACTGCCTGAGCACTAGACATCACAAGAGCATCTCGCAGTGGTGCAGGGCGGAACTGCAGTGTCAGATACTCTTGACCTGTTAAACCATCTTTACGTCTTTAAGTGCTCTTATGTCCATGGGGTTTGTTTTTTCAGTTTTCGCTCTGTTGCACCACTGAGAACCTGATAGGAATGTGTTTATCCGATCAGTAAGGTGGTTCTCCTCGAGAGGCGGGGAGCAGGCTGGGCCGTCGTTCACTCCCCACGCGGTGTTCTCAGTGCTCTGGGGTGTCGCGTGACAGTGTGGCGTGTCTCTGTGTCCAGAACTCGATGCGCGCCACAGTGGAGCTCCATGAGGGCAAGAAGGAAGGCTGCCCTCCCATCAAGACTCTGGTCACCCTGGGAATGGAGGATCTGTCTATTAAGGTGAGAGCTTTGTCCGGTTCTTTTCGCCGCCAGCTTCCTCTCGCTGTTAAAAACCTGACAGAGGACGGGCGCCTCCTTACCTTCCAACTGGCACTGCGGACTCGGGCCGTGAGTTTAAAACAGGTGTAGCGATGCGTTGTCGTGAGTCATCTGCACTGTGGAAGTGGGAGTCTGTGTGAGTCCAGTTTTCATGACTCCCAACTGTCTGTATAAAGGACAATAATTAAAATTAATTAAAAATCTATAGCTGCGTATCTGCAGATGAAATAAGATTTCAGTGTATGGGAGTCACTTGTTAACGATTCTGATTTCTGGGTCTTAATATTATTTGATTTGGGGGGATTCTTTCAGTGCAGATTATTAATGAAGTGCTGTTGACAAGTGGTACACCTGATGTCTCATGTTTTTTCCCTCCTTGCTCCTGTGCCTGGCAGATCTCGGACAAGGGCGGGGGAGTTCCTCTGAGGAAGATCGACCGGCTGTTTAACTACATGTACTCCACCGCGCCCAGACCCAGCCTGGAGCCGTCCCGGGCCGCCCCGCTGGTGAGCAGCTCCCCCTCTCGCTTGGGCCCGTGGCCCCGGGGGCCGGCAGCTGGGGTCCCCTCGGTGCCCGGAGAGAGGCCAGCTCCTGGGGACCCCCTCTGTGCAGGCAGGCGCGGCGTGATGCCAGCCAGCACTGGCTGCCGGTGTGGCGCCTCTGACGGGTGTCTGTGCCGGCTGGCAAGCTGCAGGCCCAGCGGTCGGACACTGTGCGGGCCAGGCCTTTTAGTCAGAAACATTTCTATTCCCGTTTTAACTGTGCAGGATCGCCGTTATCATTCTTACTGCTAACTGTGGGTCTAATAAGTCTTCCTCCCCTTGTGTGTAAAGACTGCATGGCCGTGCTTTTCCTGCCTGTGACCTCTCTGTGTCTTTCAGGCGGGCTTTGGGTACGGACTGCCGATTTCCAAGCTGTATGCGCGATACTTCCAGGGTGACCTGAAGCTCTACTCGATGGAGGGTGTGGGCACGGACGCTGTGATCTACCTGAAGGTACCTGCAGCTGGGGTGTGGGTGGACAGTACAGCCAGTTCTAGTCAACTGATTCAACTGATTACTCCTTTTTTCCCCACTTTTGAATTTCTTGAATTTATCCTTTGTCTTATTCCATTTCTTACTTTGAAACACCTCATTGTAAGATCAGGAGACCAGCTACCAGGTGTCTGTTTTCTACTTATCCAAAGTTTATCTGCTCATCTTATCTAGAGTTGGCAAATAATACTTCCTGCATAGCTACTGTCTGGCAGGTGAAACTAAATCAGGAGAATTACCCAGCACTGTAGAAGTGGCAAAGGCAATCTGACAGAATTCACGACTGGGCAAGCATCTCGGATGACATTTAATGTAGATGAGGGCAGAGTTTTACATGCAGAATCAAAAACTGAATATAAAATGGAAAATGCAGAGCGTGAAGATGCTACTGATGAAAATGACTTAGGTACTGTATCCATGCTGACATGTCGTTTTCACCTTCCACACAGAGTGAGGAAGCAATAAAAAGGCAAACAGGCTGTTAGGATTTATAGTTGAAAGTGCGAAATTTCAATCCAGGGAATCGATTAGCAGATATAAATGGCCCCACCCTTGATAAAAGAATAAATAGCCTGGAAGTGATCTGACCCCGTGATCTTTGTGCAGATCACATTTGATCCACCCTGGATCTCAGCTCAGTGTCTTTTTCATTTGTCTTGCGCTGGACGGGGTCTCGTGTCACCCGGATAATCCCAGCCTTCCCAGCTGCTGCTGCTGCTTCCGTCTGGCTGACCAGTCTTTCTGCTGGGTTCCAGGCCCTGTCCAGCGAGTCCTTTGAGCGGCTCCCTGTGTTCAACAAGTCGGCATGGCGGCACTACCAGACCGGCCCCGAGGCGGACGACTGGAGCAACCCGAGCAGCGAGCCCCGCGACGCCTCCAAGTACAAGGCCAACAGATAACTCCTCCGCCACGCCCCCCGCGCCCCCGCACACCTGACATGACGTTCCTATCTCCAGCAGCGTCCAGCGTCCTTCACTCCTTGACATTTCCATCGTGAGAGCTGGTGGTCGGCAGCCGCAGGGCAGCGCGAGGCAGAGTGTCCTGGCTGGTGCTCAGGCGGAGCTCCTCCAGGGCCTCTCCGCCCGGCTGAGCGCTGCTCCTCCACTGCAGGAGCGTGACACAGTGTCTCCGTTTGTAGCGACCTCTCTCGTTTGCAGTGGGTTAGAAAAAGTACACTTGTTTTGTAATGTGACAAAATAGCGGCCCTTGCTGAAACTTTACACATAGATCTCTCTCTGTAGTGGTGTTTGTTACCTTTCCAAACCGAATGAGAAAGTGCTGAGATGCTGCAGGAGGTGATGATTCCTCTCGGAAGAGTTTGTCTCTGTCCTGTGTCGTCACGAGCCGTTCTGTCTCTGAAGCTGGCCAAGAGGCAACACGGTATAGAAAGGTTTCAGATTCTTTCCTAGAAAAACTCATTTGCTGTTGAACGGGGGAAAAAAAGCACCTTATGTTCGTTTTACGGAACAATTTTAATGAATAAGAAAAAATTGCACAGCTGTGTATGCAAATCACTATTTTACATAAATAATATATATTGTTGGAAGTTATATTGAGGATGAGAGTTTCATAACAGAAGATGTTTGAAACTTTAGTTGCACTGATTTTAACTGTTGATGTTTGGGGCATTTTAAAGAATGTTATACAGTAGGTCTTCGTTATTATGTTTTTTAAGACCGCAAAAAGCCTAGCTGGCTGTTTCACTGCTGATGTGAGGATGGGACCAGTCCTGTTCCATTGGCCTGCACTGCAGCTGTTCTTAGCAATCGTCGCACCTTATTTGAGCTCAGGGGAAGGGCGCATACAGGAAGAACAGAGGACGAGTGTGCAGCAGTCGCAGAACAGTCTTCCTCTCTCCCTATTGGCATTCTGTAAGTTAAGTTCCTGCTGCTTCCGCTTTTGTTTAAAAACAAAAGAGCTGTTCTGCATTCCTGCTCCCCACTGCGTCTCTCCTCATATCTGGAGCACACCTGGATGCAGACCAGCCCAAGGTGTGTGCGCTCAGGAGAGTGGTGATGCCAACGTTCGCAAGAATGCGGCTGAAATGGGAATTTTGACTCGTGAAAGGCAGAGCTCCCTTTGAGACGGTCATGATGTGTGTCGCACACATGGAGTGGGCCAGCAATGCTGGAAAGTTGTTTAGGCAAAGGTAGAGACCAAGTAGCTACATCAAGGCCCAGAGGAGAATATATTTCAGGCTACAGCTGGGGTTGTTTCTCTGTAAGTTGTTCAGGTGTTCACGTGAGACAGTGGGCCAGTGTAGAATACCACAGTGTGTATAGAGTCCACTGGGCCAGTGTAGAATACCACAGAGTGTGTATACAGTCCACTGGGCCAGTGTAGAATACCACAGTGTGTATAGACTTCACTGGGCAAGTGTAGAATACTGCAGAATCTGTTTGTAAATCACTCCGCAGTCTCTCATGCATCAGAGTTGTTCCTTAATTGTATGAAACTTTATTACGAGCTAGTGAATAATTATATATGAACAACGAGCATTTGCTTTATTTAAATTATGCATTCATTACTGTGTGACTATATGACCACTGTCATTGGTTAACAATTGCAGCGAGTTGTCTGTGTTTTTAGTACGAAGCTCATGTTACGAGAGCAGAGATCGTCTCAGGATGACTCCCTGAGGCTCCACAGTGGATTACTCTAAAGAAAGACCCAGAATGGGAAAGATGATCATTTGGTTTGGGTGTTTTACTGCTTTTCTTTTGCCTTTTATTTGTAGTTTTTTAAGACCTAGATTGTAAAACCAGGTTTTTATTATTGGTGTTTTAAACTGGGGCAGCTGACAGTTGTACTACCAGTGCAGTTATTCTGCATTTTACCACTTCAATAGTGTTTGTGCAGGTCGTGAACATTTTTATTGTTGTCAGATTGACTTGATATGGAAATCTTACTGGGAAATGATATTGTGTAATTTATAGAAATTTGATTAATGAAATGTTTTCTGCCTTGTTGTTAGGCTCAGTTGCTGAACTTGGTTTCCTGTTTTCCTGGTTTCCTGCTTATTAGCACAACAGAAAATAAGTAAGAGAGCCTTGTACCTTCATTATTATCCTTATATTTTTAATTATTTTCTGCTTTTGTTTTTTAATTAAGATTTATAGAAAAGTAGTGGGTATCATGGGAAAATGCTGTGTTAATTCTTATTGGGCATCAATTGAAATGCAGGTTATTTCTTAAATGCAAAAATTGAATTATTAAACCTTTGCATCTTTGCAATTGTGCACACATTATTTTAGTCTGCTGGCATAAACTTTGCTGTTGTTCAATCATGTCTGTGTTATTGTTGCACCAGTAAAGTTGCATCCATTTTATCTTTCTGTTGCTTGTGAGGCGTCATCAGCATAGCAGTGCAGTTAGATCTGAGAAAGTTATTGACCACAGATTCCATAACATGGAAAATGTATGCAGCAATGAAAGAAGCGACTTGGGTAAAGACCTCTCCAGCTTGGTTTTGTGCTCAGTTTTGTAACTGGTGCCTTTTTAATTTGGTTAGTGCAGGTTGTGGAACATTTGTAGTCATCGCCACTTTTCTGCAGGAGAAACAATGTGGTGGAGAGTTGTAAGAGTGCAAACACAGGTTACTACGAGTTTCTTACATGTCACCACATAGCAGGTCAAGTGCTTGTGCAGTGTTGTTCACACAGTGGCACCATTTTCACTCCTCTGGGCAGGATGCATCACAATTCCAAACACGAAAGCAAGATAATACTTTTTACAGAGGAAGCGGGCAAATTTTCAAACCAATAAGCTACTCATTGAATCCCACCCTGGTGTAAGAGAGATGCAAAAACAAGTTTTGTTATTTTTTCAAGGAAGTTCAGAACTAGCTGTGTGCAAGGCTGTAGTTCTCAGCTTGGCCAACCCGGCTCATTGGTGCTTCACAGCAGCCCCTCAGACTTCAGGAGATGAAAAGATCAGTGTTGGAAAGGCTGTGCGGCGGCTCTCGCACAGCAGAGAGCCTGGTGTCAGTCAAGAGAGGGTCTTCTCTCCCAGGGCTGCTGAGAGGCTGAAGTCTTTGGCTGAATGTTATGAGAAACAATGCTGCGATCTGGTGAGCCGGGGGGGATGGTCTGGGATTGACGTGTCCTGTACAGACAGGGAGCCCTGGAGAACGGCTTTCCTCTTGTCTGGCTGCTGCCTTCTTCCTGGAGGAGAAATGCTCAGGATCGTGTTCACAGATGACGAGGATGTGTTCAGGCGGCTTTGATCATTGTCACTCTGTTAGGGCAGTGCGGTAACATACAACACGTGCAGTCTGTATCAGCAGAGGATGACAGTCTATTTTTATTGATTACCGATTTGCCAAAAAGGTTGTAGACATGTTGCTACTGGTTTGGCCGAAAGAACATGTTCACTGTGTTTTGGGACAATAAAAATGTAACATTTCAAACATGAGTGATTGTGTGTGGCTTGCTCCCTTTCCCTGTGGCGATTATCTCTGCTCTGCACCACTCATACAAAAGAACTTGAGAAACGCATGACAGGGTGTGATAAATATTCTAACAGTAAATTCAGTGTCTGAAAGCCAGCGTGTTCTGCTGTTGGACCTCAGGACTGTGTTGATCAGTTCTATGGGATTTTATTGTTAACCTGGACCAGGACTGCACTCAATATACTTTGGACAGATCTTGTCAGAATATTAGTCACTTAGAGTTGGACCTTTTCATCAGGTCACTACAGTGACTGAATAGGGGAGTTCAGTCTTCCTTCAGCTGGCATCTGTGAAACATGGATTTTCAGGAGTTTCCAGAAACTCCTGAGTTTCCTTGCCCTGTTTCGTCACATGCTCACATGCCACTGAACTGTGCAGCCCAGTAGCGCCAGGCGGGTCTGATGATTTGGGCCCAGTAACACCAATCGGGCCTGATGATTTTGGGTCCAGTAGCGCCAGGCGGGCCCGATGATTCTCTCCCTGTCTGTGTGTCTGTGTCTCATGGAGAAAAGCTGGGGTATGCGAAAAGACGAATTCCTAATGCAAGAAATTGTATAGGGCTAATAAAGAAACATTAACATTACATTAAATGATTTGGGTCCAGTAGTGCCAGGCAGGCCTGATGATTTGGGACCAGTAGAGCCAGGCAGGCCTGATGATGTTGGGCCCAGTAGCGCCAGACGGGCCTGATGATTTGGGACCAGTAGAGCCAGGCAGGCCTGATGATATTGGGCTCAGTAGCGCCAAGCAGTGGATAAGGGATGACGGTGTCACCAGCATGGAGGTTTGGTGGCTGAGGAGTCCATCCTGAGGAGTGTCATCCTGTCATCCCTGGACCCAACCAGTTGCAAAACCAACCACTCGGATCCTCCCCAACTCAGCTGAGCCACCTGGTTCCCTGTCTCATGTGAGAACTGTATTTCTAACCTGTTCAAGCAGAGATAAGGAGCACTGTTCACCTTCAGAACTTACAGCGTGACCTCCGGCCGTTGTACGACAGACTGACTGCTCTAAGAAGGAAATGGAGGTCTTGCTGAGCGGGAAATTTCTCCAGGTAACTTCCATCCTCACCCAAAGCAAATCCCGGCTGTGACACACAGACACACGAAGACCTGGTCTTGTCTTGTACCCTTTATTTGTTACATATTAATCCATTTTTTTGTAATTATAAAAAAAATCTAATTTGAAACATTTCTTCCAGAACATTCAATACATCGACTTTGTACAGAGCGCATCAAAATGTATGGACTCTTGAGGCAAAAAGATGTTTTTTTTTGCCCTTGACTTTTTTTGTTGTCGTGAAAACCCCACTCTGCACTCCGTGTGGAAAGGATCAAGGCCTAACGTGAACACCTATTAGATATTCTTGAATAGGTAGGCTCGTGGTGGACAGCTCCAGTGCTGCAGGGCCACTTTTTGGAAGTAGAGTGACCCCAGACCATATCCTGCCCCAGTAGGTCCAGTTAGCTGGTGGAAGAATGTGCTGGAGTAATGGAACATTGTGACCAATTAACCTTAAAACACAGGGCTCCGATACGGGGGTTTGATCAGGATTCACCCTTGCACACTCTTAGAAAGACCTCCAGCAGTCGTGATCTCTAAACATCCGTGCATGATGCACAGAGACACTGAACATGATAGAAGATCAAAGAAAACAGGGTCACATTTTCACTCGACACTCAACAGCACCGAAAGCATTAAACCACTGGAAGTAAAGACACCATAGTGTCATTAATGTGCCGTGGTAAAAAAAAAAAGTTTTTGATTTGAATTTGGTTTGCTTTTTTTTTTTTATTTATGCAGTCATTACTACTAATCGTTACAGTAACATTACACATTTAACAGACGTCGGACACCTGTCCTGGTCAGAGGAGACACACTGTGGCAGGTAAGCAGGAGTACTTGTTCAGCTGGAGCAGTTTTCCTCTCAGTCATGATGAACTAATAATCTGCAAACCTGCTCTTTTGACTGGAGTTGAGCACCACTGCTTGTTACATTAAGTTAAATGAATTTGTTCAAACAAAACGTGCAAACTTTGCACAAAAAAACACGAGAAATCAGATTTACAGAGAAAATTCATCCCCCTACGAGCTTTCTCTTTATGTTACATTATAGCGGTTACACAGCTTTAAAAGCATTTTCTAGAATTCTCAAGTAACCTTCTGCTTGACACAATAATTGTATTGAATTGCTGTGATTCCATCAGGAGCTCCTGCATTGTCAGAAAGTCCATGATTGTTGGTGACTGGCTCTTGAGACCTTGAGTACAGAGTCCCCAGGCTCCACTCCTGGCGAGTAAATTCAATCCTCCGTTTTTTTAAATACATCGATATCTGCGTAGGCAGGAACCCAGTGTCAATCTGAAGATCATTAAGATATAGATTTTTTTTTACATTTTCTACTGATGACTTGAAACAAAAAAGCAACGAGGGACTTTTTTTCAATGCACATGTCAATTTTTGCAAAGTGTGTCCAAAAACCAGCTTATCTTCAACGGCTCAAGTACCAGTTCGTTCAAAACCGAAGGTTAACATTCAGGTCAAGTATCATCACACCAGTCTTTGGCAAGTAAGCCGGTCCTGAGTGGTCAAGGGATCTTTGACACTTCCGTTGTGAATTTAAAAACACTTACCTGCTATTCTCTAGTTAGTTCTAGGTTCAAGATTAATAGTAATTAAATTGACAGGCAGAATGAAGTGTTTCAAGTCAGAATACATGTGAGTACTTTTAAATACATTTTCTCATTGGTACCCATGAGGCTAAGCTTTCCTTTCAATGTGCGATGTCCACATCTCCCTGTAATGTGTTTATCCGGGGGCGACTCACAGCACGGCCTGCCGCTGTGGAAGGACCGACACAGGGCGCCGCCCTGTCTGACAGTAGCAGTACTGCGTCCCGGGGTGGCAGGCGGTCCCTACTTCTCGTCCTCGTCCCCCTCGCTCATGCTGCTGACGGAGGCAGAGGCGCCATGCGGGGAGGCCGGGGGGGAGGTCTTGAAGGCCCAGCGCGAGGTGGGGGAGGGCGAGCGCTCTCGCGTGGGGCTGCCCGTGGGGGACTGGCGCGGAGACAGCGCCTGCAGCATCCGCCCGCTGCGCTCCTGGAACATCTGCTTCTGCGGGGGAGACGCACACGCGGTCAGCCGTTACTCGCTCCCGCCTGAACCCTGCAGAAGACGTTAGAGTCTCCTCTGCCCTTATTTCACCTCTGGCAGCGAGTTCGGCGACGGACAAAGTCTGACATCTGTACCCCCCCGCCTTCGCAAAACTCCCTGCTTAAACGCAAGTGCTGGGTGTGTTCCTCAAATAACCGTGCCCTGCCGTGCTACAGGCACCAGGCAGGGGCAAGCAGGGCTTGAAACAGAGGTCTGTGGGTTCCGTTTTAAAAAAACCCAAAACTGAGGGTTCTGCCGGGCGTTTTAGAGAAGAACCATCCTCTTTGAAGGCAAACTTGAATAATCATGTCATCCGTGAGGTTTAAGCCGTTTTGGGTGGACTAAGGCTAAATGAGTCCCCTGTTCCTTCAGGAGACACCTGCTTTTTAATTACAGTCGTTTGGCACAAATGAATCTATTGCGAGCAGCTTTAGTGTGATAAGTTTAAAAAAATATCCATGTAATTAAAAGTGTTTCCCAAGGGGGAACAATTTATAATAAGAATACAGAGATCTTCGGAGGTGGGAGTACCTCTAATACAACTACAGTATATAACCAAAATAGACCTGAAATATTTAATTGTATTCGCATCTAATACTTTTCACAGTGTGCATTGCTGCACTTACCTGTAAATATTAAGAATTTGCAAGGCAGCCAAGTGCAGATTAAATGTTCTTATACCTGAAAGATGGTCTTCTGCAAATACCACTTTAATTGTCAGAAACAACTTTATTGATTAATATGTAGAAACTTACAGCAAATACTGATCAATAAAGAAATAGTTTGAAGACTGCTTATTCCTTTTTCTCCTTTCTTGAGTGTCAGACCTTTGCTGATTAATGGGTTTGACCATTTGCAGTTTGAAAGTCACCTGTGCAATAAACTGTATGAAAATGACTCTTGCTTCCCCCCCATGCAGCTGCTAAAATGCATATTTTTACATTTAGATTTGTCAAAAAAAGACATTTTAATAGTGATTTTGTTGTAGACTATTGAGGGATTATATCTTACCAGCAACAGTCAGAAGACACATTTCTCAAAACTGCAGAAGAAGTGTTGTTCTTACCCAGGCTCCATCGGGGCCAAAGAGCTCCAGAAAGCTGCCGATAAACTCTCTGGATTTCTCTTCCCACTTCTGGATGAGATCATGGCTTTTCTCCTCTACTTTGTTCACAAAGTGCTTTGACTTCTCCTCCACGTTCTTGACCTTCTCCTTCATTCTGTCCACCTGGTTCTGCAGGCGGTACTTCTTCTCCTGCGGTGCAAAAGAGAAGCTGATGGGCCGGGCGCTCAGTGGGGGAGCGAGGGGCCTGAGGCCCAGCCGTGCTGCTGGGACACCCTGCAGAAGCCAAAGAGCAGAAAAACTAATTCCCCCTGTCGGAGGGGCCGGTACGAGGCTCCTCATTGTGCTCCATTTTGGACACGTTTTTATGGACTGTTTACGGATCTGTGTCTGGCTGTGTTAAACATCATCAGTGTGAAGCCCTCTACGTATTTCACATTCCTCCCTGAAAGGGGGAGAATACTTCCTCCTGAAACTCAGGCCTGAGCTGATCTGAGCCTTCCCCATGGCCTGTGCATTTCCATGGCCTTCCGCAGGCTGACAGGCTCCAGATGTCACCTGAGGAACACAGTGTTGGACACTTAAGGTGGTTTGTGCACATGGCTACAGAGCAGAACATCGGGCTGTGGTGCCATGATGCGAAGCCACGCTCAGCACAGTGAACAGCCTGTTGTCAGTCCAGCTCCAGCCCCTCCCTGGACAGCTCTGGGAACAGCAGGCCTGACACTCACGTTGATGAAGCTCACGTTCAGCTCCTTCGCCGTGTAGCCTCTCTGCAGATTGCGTCTGGCGTACACGTCATAGTCGCGCACGATTCGAGTGATGATGTCAGATGTGGAGATGCCCTCTGTTCTCTGAGTGGGGACGAACATGCCTGGAGCAGAAAAAAGACACGAGGCCCAACGTGCATAGAGACTACTAAGAAGCAGTAGTGCTCCATCTAAAGTGAAACCATTCCACATCCATACCTACATGGCTTATAGTAAACCAGGTGGTTGTAACAGGAACTCAAGATGTTTGTACTGTTCTGAGAGACAGAAAAGGTTAATTTCCAACATACAATGGCTGTACGTTTGTACCACTCTCTTAAGTGTTGTTATCTTTCTTCCTCTGAAAGATTCTAATTTTGCACATTTGACTGAATGCTGGTGTGAACAAGAGGGATACAGAGCTCTTTGCTCATTTCCCTCTAGGGAGCTTGGTGTCATTCCATCAACCTGTTGACTGGACTAGATAACACTTTACCATGCTACTATCAATCACTGACACCTAAAGCTCACTTGATGTTCAAACATTTTGCACAGAACAGCATTCTTCTCAAGGAGAAACTGAGATGTTTTTGGTTTGAGTATTTGTGACTGATTAAATGACACAAGGCATGGATTGTGAATAGTCCATAAGGGTTGTTTATATTCCTCACCTGCCTCCTTTATGTGCTTATACACATCTTCTGAACCAGCAGAAGAATATGGAATATCGTCATGAGCAACAAAGTCAATCTGCAAAAACAAACAGACGCATTGAATCTGATTAAGATTTCACTGAAGAGGGAATTCCCCTTATTTCACAGAACTCTGACTGTCCAGTACAATCCTGGACAAAATGCCAATCACTTTAATTGTAGTGAATAATTCTTGATGGCTAGATTTTGATCTCTGCAGACAGAGGACAGAGAAGAGGCATCTTCCCATTTAGCACATCATAGCATCACAGTCTGACACTGAGCCATGTTACACAAGGACTTTTTCCATGAATGAATCTTCATTTGCATGCTGGTCAGGTGGTCCATGATGAATGGCTATGTGTTAGCTGGGGGTGAGCACTTAGACTCACACAGCTTGGCTCTGGCCCCAAGGACGATCAAGGCTGAAGTCACTGTGCTTTTTGTACCAGAATCTGGCAGCATCCCTTAACATCCTGTGGTTTGGAAACTATGATGTTCCAGTGCTGCAGAGTGACAGAATGATATATCCATCTGTATATTTGGAGTGGACAAATAGCAAAACCAATTCGCTTCACTCTAAATATCAAACATTTCCCATCCATCACAGCCATCTCCTCTATATGCACACGTTGTCCACAGAGCTGACCTTGTGCTGTTCGAGGAACTCGGGGGTGAGCGTCCAGGGGGCGTCCCTGATGACCTCGTCGACGTAGCGGCAGTGCCTCAAGGCCTCGTACCTCTCCTCCTCCGTCATCACCGTGAAGCCCTTGTACTTGTGCGTCAGCTCGTCGCTGCACACTGAAACACCGAAAACCGCCGTTAACCCCCAGCCGGGGGCGCTTGTCCTGAGGCGCGGGACTACAGGACGGAGGTCCAGCCTGTGCCCATCCAGCCCACTGTGCTGGATCTCAGGAGCTTGTTTACTCCAGAACCTCAAAGAGGGACAGACTCAGAGCAACAGAGCTCGTTTTGAAATTCGCGGCAGGAATTGACAGACCACCCCCCCACCTTCCAGTAATTTGCTGCAGTATGTCTTGCTATCGTATACTGTGTATCTCACTGCTGGCCCAGATCAAGCTCAGGTCAGCCTCTGACAGCCTGGCTCTGACTGAGTAGGGGGATGGGAACAGTGGTGTTTAAAGTGTGCATCTACAGCCCAGCCAGGCCAGACAGCTGTGTTCTGGTAAGAACATGGAAATAAAGACAGGCTCATTCAGTAACTACTGTAGTAGCTAAAATACCATCACTTCCTGAAAGCGTTCAGAGTCTGGGCCTCAACAACCTAACCGTTCTGGTTACTCGCAAGTCTTTGTGTGAAAAGTGCTTCCTATCACCTGTGCTAAAAGAACCCTCTTCATTCCATGCTGTGACCCTGAGACTTTGTTTCACAATTTAGTGTGCAGTACTCCTGCGGGTTGACAATATCCATACCTATCCATAGGGTTCCATATGCTTGGATCAAATCTCCTCTCAGTCTCCTTTGTTCTAGGCTGAAGGGATTCAGCTCCATTAACCCGTCATTATCTGACCATCCCTGAGACCAGGTGTCATTCCGGCTGCTCTTTCTATGAATTCTCCAGACTTTACCCTTATTGTGGTAAGACGATAAAAACTGAACGCAGTACTCTGAATGAAGGCCTACCAGTAACATTGTAAGTCACATTTATTAGTTTCAGATTTTGTGTTCACCATATTGATACTACGAGCATTTCATAATTTCGTAAGTAAGCCTGGTTTAAAGAAGCTGGAAGTGTCACACTGAAATAGTCCTACCTCCCACTATCAGGTATCCGTTAGGGAAAAGGTTCTTGGCCTGCATGAGAGCGCGGGCGTGGCCGGAGTGGAAGAGGTCAAATATCCCATCAGCGTACACCCTCACTGGCCTGTCCACTGCGAGGAGAGAAAGACACGGTCAGCAGACACTCCTCTCTCCCTCTCCGGGCCGTACTGCTGCCAGCCTTCCCATCCTCTAATGAACACAGGTCCTGGATCAAACTACAGGGAAGAGTCGGGGAGTCTAGAGCCCTGCTGCTGAAGATCATACCCCAGTTTCCTCCCAGAAGCGTCTGGATGAGATCCTCCAGAAACCAAACGAGCTCGATGAGCTGATCCCCATCCCTTGTGTGCTTCCAAACGTGTGACGGAAATAAAGTCACAGCAGAACAGATCCTCCTTGCACTGCTTCCCAAGCTGCAGTTTCACCATGGTTTGGCCCCTTACTGTGCCTGCCTGGCTTCCCCAGCTCGTCCTGCGCTGTGCCGTTCCCCTGGTCGCCTGATACACTGTACGATTTCAAGGGCTCTGCCTTCCCTCTGAAAGCCATGGGAAATCAGTAAGCACACACCAGAAAGGGAAACTGCCGGACAGCATCCCCTCCGGCAAATCTCACTGTCCTGTTTTGTTATCCTCACTTGCTCATACCAGCCTTTTCTTCCTGTGCGGGAATAATATCAGAAAGGCGATGCTCAACCGTGTGCACATTAAGAATGAAACTGGGATTAGAACTGCAAGGGGTTTCCCGTCGGTGGTCCTTATCTGTAAGTGTGCCGGGGAGCTGTGCTTTCTGCTGCTGTGGGCTGACAGATTTGCTGACAGAAGGGCATCAGATGGGGCGCTGAAGCAGTGTTTTTTCTCAGTGCTTAGTCAGCATATTTAAGAGTAAGGCTTGTCCTGACAGCGGACCTCAGACAGAGCTCTCTGTGTGGTTAAATCATGACCATGTGGTTTCTGCTGAAGTGTGTTCGACTGGCCAGAAAGGACTGAACTGGTCTCTGATCTGACTCTGACTATCTCAGATCGAATAGATTTTTCCTGTCAGGATTTATATTTCGAATAAATAAATATTAACATGCGTTGAGTATGAAATTTCTTCATTCCAATCCAGTCCAGAATCAAAGATCGGTGCCAAACTGCGGGGCTGGATTGAAACTCAAGTGCTGTTACTGGAAGGTATTGCTTGTGTGCTCAGACAATTACCGGCACTGCACACAAAATGAACAGCCGTGGCAATCCTGTTGCACTTCCTTTGTTGCTAGTGGGAAGACAGAACACCTAGAGAACAGAACCTGGTAGTAGCAACAGAAACCTGCAGCCCCAGAGAGTCGGGCCTGACCTGGTGTGCCCAGATGCGCCTGAGCAACGGTGAGCCTCTCGTGAGGAGCTCTGCATTGACAGCTGGTTTCGTCCGCGAACGCAGCGGGCTCCCTCAGCGTCTGAAATAGAACAAAAGAGGGGAAAGCGTGTGTTTGGAGTTGGCAAGCTTGGTAGATTCCTGGGAACCTGCCTCCCCTGTCTTTGGCATCTCCCTCGGGTGCTGCAGGCTCAACAACAGGTACTGTAGGACCAATATCTTAAAAGAGGCATCCTCCTAACTGGCTGCAAAGCTGACTGTTGCCATGCTTCTGAGAACCGTTAGTTTCTCCGGTGTTTTGAAAGCTGGGTATAGCTCAAGCGTACAACACAAAGATAACATACGTATGGTCCAGTTGTTGTGTGTTGTTGTTTTTTGCAATGACGAGCTGCATGATAGTCGTTTTGAATGTGCACAATCACTTAATGCATACTTGGGACCAGCACGGCATAACCTGGTCAGGATGCCTTGACATGCCCCTGGGTTGGCAAAAAGTCAAGGGCCAGTCCATCTGGACATGCTGTTTCCAGTCATCAATAATTCAGCGCCTGTAGCTTCCTACACTCGTGTAAACATGTCCTTTTGTTCAAGTAGAAAACTAACATCGTAGCATCTTGGGTTTTAGTCTTCTGGAGCTGTCCATATTTTCTCTCACTGGAATTACAGCAGTCCTATGAGTAAGGCCTTTGGGCAGCCTTTATTAAGCACGGTTTTAAAGCAAAATAGTGTGACCTGACTGTGATTTGAAAATTATCTGCAGAGCTGTCAGATGGTAAGGTTCTGGATGTACCCTATTGCACAGAGTCAAAGAAAGGAGACGTGATTCATTAAATACAACAGCACAGGACTGAAAAGAGCTGTAGAAAAAATCGTCTTGTCCTGATGGAAACTGACATGTTTGTCAATACCAGCCTTTTTAATAATAACTCTGGTGTTAGAGTCTGACCCCAATGACCTCAGGTTTTGTTTAAGCACACCACAGCTTAATTGTATTAGATATCAGGGATATTGACTGCTTGTAAGACACAGATCTAGAGCTGCTCAGCAGTTTCGAAAATTTACGGGGATGTAACAGATAGATTTACGAACAAAATGAAAGTGATGTAACAATAAAAGACCAAATGTTCTCAGCAGTTTTCTGCCTGACAGATATTGGCCATGGTGTGTAAAATCCACTGAAGGAGATGTCTGTTCAGGGGTCAGGCAGCGTTGAACTGGGAACAGGAGAGAGATCTACAAACTCCGCTCATTTCGCCCAGAACAGACAAAGGGTGTTCTAGGTACATCTTTGGCAGAAGTGAGGTTGTGGGATTTCAGAAGATGTAACCCCGCTCATGGTCAAGAGGCGAAGAAAAGCATCCAGTCCAGTGCACAGCTGGAGGAGGTCCAGGGGCTCCAGTATGAGGCTCCACGGAAAAAGAGCCCATTAAACAGCTAGAGCACATCTGGCTCAGCTGGACTGCCCCCTGTTGACGCTGGGCTGACTGCCCTCGATAAAACTGGGTTAGAGAACTGAAATGGTCAGAAATCAATAACGTGCATGTGACAGATGCTTATTGATCAACGGACCTGGATTGTTTCGACTACAGACTTTCTGTCAGACAGAAATCATATTCAATTTTCCTTAGCTGCAGAGGTAACAGAGGGGAAAGGCATACTGGCTGCTGGGACTGAGTACAGTGTCGCCAATGGTAACGACCTTTTAAGACCCTTCCCAGAAGGCTGATGCACTGCAGGAGGTCCTGAAGGGCGGCTGAGACACACTGCTCTTATCCTGCAGGTTACTATTCTGGTCCTATTCGCTGTGACAGTCTGACATCCTCTGCAGCACCAGCATGCAAGACGAGAAAACTGAGAAACTGAGAAACTTAAAAGGCCGCATCCACAGTCAATCCAACCCCAATCCCCCCTGGAACAGGATGGCTAGCCGGGAGGTAGCTGGGATGTTGCAATTCCAAGCAGGAGCTTGTTGTTAGCGAGAGCAAAGAGGTTGAGCCTGTCCCTGTCCCAGGGTGCTGTCGGGCAGCGGCACCGCGAGGGGAAGCGAGCAGCGGCTCAGCATTCCACATCACAGACACAGCCCTCAGCCTGCTGCTGCTTCCGCCGAGACAAAGGAGACATTTCAGACACGGAGGAGAAAAAAAACACATTCACTCACCGTCCGCGGCTGGGGACATGTGTGCTCTATCTCCTCCATGGTTCCTGAAGGAGGCTCAAAAGAAGGGAATTTTGGGATACCTATCTGTGACTCAGCATCAGGGCTGAGCACTAGCATGGCTATCCTCCTCACTCTATTGTGCCCAACACGTCTGCCCACACTCCAGCCAGCTCCCCCCCTCCCCCTCCAAGGTTGGCAGCTTCTTCCTAGCAATTCGTTTGCTCTATGATGTCCTCGAGAGGAGGCCGAGAGAGGGTGGGGTCCTCTGTACCGTATTGTAGTAAAATGCAGGCTGGACAGCCACAGCCTCGGTCGGTTACCATAACAACAGCCTCACGGAGGCAGAAAAAAGGCAGGGAGGGAGGGGAGGCGTCTGCAGGGAGAGCAGCAGCCCCGCCGAAGCTGCTGCTCCCTCGTTTGCATGGGAGGAGCTGATTGGCTGCCACGGCCATAGCGCCACCAGGAAGCGATTCGCACAGGCCTGGAGTGTCATGGGATATGCAAACGAGGGAAGCCGTCGATGTGTGGGTGGAGCTCAGCTCTGTGCCCTGGATGCGCCAGGCTCACTCAGCCCGAGGTTGAGGAGGCTGTGCGGGGGGCACCCTCTCAGGTACAGGCAGCTAATGAGCTGGCTGACCTCAAGTTGTATAGTGAGGGATTTATTCTCATTCCAGACATATACAGTACAAGTATGCAATGGAACGAAATACAATTCCTCCTGGTCCACGGAACAAATACAGGCAGGACAGACAGGACACTGACATAGACAGGATACACATAGTACAAAGTGCAGATAGTGCAAATGACAAGGCAATACGTAATACATTATACACAACACACTGGGGGGATTTAAACCCTGTTTCTGGAGCTGGGGTGGGTGCAAGTAGATTCCAGGGTGTTGAGGAGCCTGAGAGTCTGCAGGAAGAAGCTGTTACAGAGTCCGGTGGAGCTGGCCCATACGATATCTTTTCCCAGGTGGTGTGCATGGGACATAAAGTGCTTACAAAGACGACATTGTACCCCACATTTATAAATACATTCTTACCTTAAAATTTTCATTGCATTTTTACCTTTACTCATTTCTAGGCATTGGCCATTTATTTACAAAGTAATGCCACTGTATGATGTTACTGCAAACTAAGACAGTGTTTTGTGGGAATATCAATCGCCTTGGATTACTGAAACGTATACCCTGTTAGTTCTCTCCTCTGCGCTGTCAGTACTGTCTTGGAGTTAGGAGTCCAAGAAAGTGAAATGACATACTGAGGCTTTCACAAGGCTCCACACTACTTTTGCAAAGTATGCATTATTGCAGCGTTTCCCAGAGAGATACTCTGGTGAAGGGGTGATGATGACGATGATGATGATAATAATCATCATCTTCAGCAGCGCTTCTCTGGACACTCCACTCAAAGTGCTTTACAGGTAATGGGGATCCCCTCCACCACCACCATTATAGCCCCACCTGGATGATGCTCCAGTACTCTCACACACCCCAGCTCTCAGTGGGGAGGAGAGCAGAGTGATGAAGCCAGTTCAGAGATGGGGATCATTAGGAGGCCGTGATTGGTAAAGTCCAATGGGAATTTTTTGCCAGGACACCTGAGTAACACCCATACTGTTTTTGAGGAACACCCTCGGATTTTTAATGATAATGTAGATTGAGGAACTCAGTTTTACGTCTCATCCAAAGGACGGCACCTTTTTACAGTACAGAGTCCCTGTCACTATACTGGGGCATTGGGTCCTACACAGACCCCAGGGTGAGCCCCCCTGCTGGCCCCACTAACACCTCTTCCAGCAGCAGCCTTAGCTTTCCCAGGAGTCTCCCATCCAGGTACTGGCCAGGCTCACACTGCTGAGCTCCAGTGAGCTGCCAGCTGGGAGCTGCAGGGTGACATAGGGATGGGAGATCATTATCTTTGGTCCTGGATTGGACACATCCCGTTCTGTGACTGGGGGAGGAGAACAGACCGATAACATACTGCACAGGGCAATTCCTCGTGTCCACACCTGGGGGCAGTGTTACTTTCTCAGCGCAAGTGAACCAGGGAGCCCCTTTAAACCCAACACAACCCCCATGCCCCACGCCCGCCCACCCCCCAAAAAACAAACTCTTTACATGATTTTACTGTAACACGGGATCGAATTGAATTCAAGACACCCTTTGGTTTCTAAGTACTTCGAAGGAGAATAAAGGCAATGGTTTAATTTTGCCTGAAAATGACATTCTGTCCTGTGTATGAAAAAATAAGTTTGAAACTTGTATTCAACCGAACTTTCTATGCTCAACACGTTATATAATCAGAAGAAAAGAAAGAATGATAAAATAAGGAAGAATATTTTTAAAATATTAAATATAACCAGTCCTTGATAATTTTCAGGGTAGGATTTGAAACGGAAACAAAAATCTTTCTTGGACCACAAGTGTAATTGAGGTAAATCCAAAATCCAAAAATATGTTACCAGTAAGTCACCAACATGTTAAAAGATATGTAAATGATGTCGCCAATTTTAACTGGTTAGCAGGAAAAACTTATTTTAACTTATTTTAAACTCCTTTTGTGCGCTATATCCTTCTCCGACTAGTTTATGCGTAAGTGTCACTTCACGGCACGTTAATGCAAATTATTATTTAATCGCAGACAAGTTAAATGTTTCCCTTTTATTTCTGTATTGTGGCGTTTCTATTCTATTTCTGTTTTCTAACGGAGGCAGAGTGATGCAGAAGCTTCATATGAATGTAAGCAGAAAATGTCACTCAGATTCGTCTGTACCGATTAACAACATACGGGTCAACTTCGTTTCCACGCTCTTTCTCTCTGCCCCGGTGTCGGGTTCTCTCTCGTCAACCAGTTATAGATCGAAGTCACGACTAAACAGACCACCCGGAGTCCTGCGCGCATTACGAGAAGGCAGGACACCCGAGCCGTGTTTTGCCGGTCGGACCTGTCGTCTGCCCGGCTCCAGCCGCGATCCTGAGGCTGGGGGGCAGGCTGGAGTCCAGCGGCAGACGGGGTTTATTCCCCTGCCAAGCCTATCCGCAGGGCAGGTATTACACTGTGACACTAAACGACATTTAGTGACACGGCTCCCCTCTCGCCTCCCTCCCTCCCCCCTGCTTGAGATTGACAGAATTACCTTGCGGGGCGCTTTGACGCCTGGAAGAGGCAGCCCAACTCTTCCTTCGCCTCTGCGTTTCCTACCAACCATCTCGGACCGCGGCAGCCCCCGAGCACGCCAGGCTCTGCCTCTGTCAGCGCGACGGAGGCCGGTTTCGGGAACCCTGACTGACCCTTGCTGACGAAGTCGACAGTGTGCAAAGTTCATGCCAAGTTGGTCGCGACGGGCTCCTCGGTATCGACAGCGAGAGCGGTGAAAGGCCAGTTTATGTAAAGGAGGGAGGGGGGGAGCTTCGGGACTGCTGCCGCTGGAGGGGCACGGAACGACCGCTGGACCGCTGGGCCCCCCGCTCCCCTAACGCAGGGACTCGGGGTTAGGACCCGATAGCGACGCCCTGAAACCGCTGGGCCGCTCGCTCAGCCCGGTGTGAGCGCAGTGGTGTGGGAGCGAGGGGGACGGCACGCCTCGGCGAGCAGGGTCTGAAAAAGCTCCTGAAAACAGGCTGCCATTGTTGGGACAGAAGCACCCGGGGTGGTAGCCATGGCAACTGCTTCCTCGGGATAAATCGCCCCATTTAGCCAGGACCAAGCGCCTGGAGAAGCCCGCCCGCTCGGCTTTCCCAGCGTTTCCATTCAGCTCAGCTCTTAAAGGCGCAGGCCTGACCCGTGGCGGGTCTGCCGGTCTTACAGCCTGTGAGACGGAAACTCATTTCAAAGACAGCTGTGGTATCCGATGGGAGATGTGCATTCCTTGGATAGACTATGATACAGGCGTACCTGATTAAATGATTAGTTTTGCTTGTCAGCATCCAAGAAGCCTGTTTGAAACGTGTACAGACGAGCAACACGAATAAACATAAAGCCTTCTGTGTGCTAAAGAAAATGAGACTGCACATTGCAGCTCTATCATCCGACTAAATATTATAATATGTATAATAATAATATAATACTGTAAAGAAATAAGTAATTGTTATTTTCTTGCTTTCGGAGACTCGGGGACAGGCTTGCTTTTGTGGCGTCTTCACACTAGGACACCCATGGTGTTGGGTTCTCCACAATATCTGTTTTTTTATAGCAAACTAATAATAAAATGACTCTCTAATACAACATAGGTGTAATTGAATATCATTTTATTAGCTGTGTCCTACCGATTGTTAACCAAATAAATAAAACTGCTTGATTTTTTTTTTGCTGGTAAAAAATGAATAAAACCATCAGAAACTATTTTTTCTCTCACATGTACAGTAACTGCGCTTCCGTGTACCAGCGTCACCTGCACGAGTTTATTTGAAATAGATGTAGCCCTACAGCGCCACCCTGCGGAGTATAAGTGATCTTCCGGGAGAACATCAGAGATGCCATCGGATTCGTTCTTTCTCGCTTGTCGGCACAGACTCCGGCTACACCCGCGCCTTGTGTTGGATACAGCGGTGAGGAAAGCGAATGATTGGATGGGCGTTATCTCTTTTATCTGACCCAACATCCCAGAGGTTCTCCCACGGTTCGGTGAATTAGCTGGGATACAGACGACACCGGCACCGGCTGTAAGAGAAGACAAGACACTGGAGAGCCTTTACCAGCGGCTGGGGGGTAATCTGATGAAGGGCTCGCAGTCATTTCAATTTCAGTTAAGAAAATGCTCTGCTGGCATGACTGACGTGAAAAGTCTGGCCAGATTCTTGAGCGTTAGGACTGTAACAACAAGCGAGTTAAAAACGCGTTCTGTTCCATGCAAAAACAAACACGTACAGAACGCGCTTGTCCGAGAGCGAATTGCTCACGGACTTGCAGTGATGTTTGTAACGACGGTGCAGTGCCAACGGTAAACAGTATTGTAGGGACTCTTGCAATTTTACCTTTTTAATCATTCGCAATCTTTTTAATCGTCGTTGAAATGTTTAGTTCGTATTAATCTCCTTTGCTTTTAGTGTCAGAGTTTATACGGTTTAGCAAAATAAATTATATTCACAGTAGCAGGCAGATGCAGGTGTATAGGGAATGGGAATGGGAGAAAATTAGGGAAAGTTTCTGGTGGTTTGATGCCGACTGGTCCGTACTTCACCTGCAGCTATGTAGGGCGAACCAAAGCTCTATCGGTCAACGTGGGTTTTTGATTTATTCAATTGTCTCCGAGAACAGTACATCAGTACAGTTGGGTTGTTACAATTAAATAATATGTAGAAAGTACAGTACAACAGATTTATGAGCGCCTCAGATACTATGAATATGAAACTGCCCAATACCCATAAAGACTAAAAAAATAAAAACTCATCCAACTGCAAGAGATAAATAAATTAAGAAGAAGCTGTAATGTATGTTTAGTTGGACGGAAAAGCTTTGTAGCGCTTCAATGACTGAAACTACAAAGACCATCATTCCTTTAATCTTAATCCGCCGTCCCATCTTCCTTTATTGTGACGTAACGTCCGGGCGTGCTGTTTTCTGCCTCCGCGCACAAACGTACTGTGGGTATAAAAAAAATACACGAAGCTCATTGGTCAGGTGTCTCCTCGCGTCATTTCCGCTGTGCAAGTTTTCCCGGGAAAGGCGATTGGCGCGGACTTGATTGTTTTGGATAGAAAGTGGAGGATTACGGTGTCAGAAGGATAGGGAGATCGTTATGGCTCCAGTATCCACATCAGATAAAGATGCCGATAATCACGACGGTGGTGAGTAGCAGGCCGCAAGTGCAGTGGGAGACCGGTGGATCAGCGATGAATTTAAATCACGTTGCGGGTGATATTTCTTTGCCGTCTGGGGCAGGTTGCGGGCGGGCTGTCCCTTTTGCCTCATCAGAGCGGTTGCTTTTCGCGAAGACGGGCCGTTGTGTTTAAGGGATGAGAAACCTCGCAGCCTCGGACGCAGCAGGACGACGCTGCAGTTCTGAGCGAGTGATTTGCGCGCCCGGCCGGGGCTCGTACGTCCCTCTTCCGCGGCCCCGGCGGCTGCCCGTGTGGTGAGGGTGCCCTCCCGGGGTCGCAGGCAGTTCTGAGTGCGGGAGAGCTCTTGCAGAGGTCGTTTCCCTCACTCTGCCTGACCCTCGTCGCAGGCGTGCGTGATGGCCTTTTGCGGGTTGGCACTGACGAGCAACGCTGTGGTGGAGATTTAAACATCCCCTTGCGTCATAGTCAAGCGCCCATCCCTTCCGAGAGGCTGGCAGCGGGAAACCCGGAGACCTTATTTCGGAATGGCCGAGTATTGAGACAGGCGGAGTGACAGGTCACACCAAAGACCGGCTCTGTCCGAGGAGAGGGTTTGTGTTCATAGCAGGACAGCTTTAAGGGTCTGAGGGGCTTTATTTCTCAAGAGGCCCGAGGTCTTAAACAGATCTTTTCTTCTTTGCGTTTGACGGGTAGTTGATGGTTTTTAAAGACTTCAGATTAATTTGGTCCTCCTCTGGGCATCCTTCCCGCCCGTGAGCCTGAGAGATGATTTCTGTCGTGCTCAGACGCTGGAGACTCCTGTGGGATTGCGGTGTCGCGCTCCAGGAGGGAGAAGAAGGAGAAAACTGGGCGCAGGTCTGCCCTGGAGCAGCTGAAGAGAGCCAAGAAAGGAGAAAAAGTCAAGTATGAGGTTTGTGGCGGCCCGCTCCTTGCTGACATGCATGCTCGTTCTTGGTGCTGTGGGGACAGAGGGTAGTTTGGGGCGTCGCGCTCTCTGGCACTTCAGTAAGGTGTCGGGTGAGCAGGGCCTGTCAGTATGACACGGAGTGTGTGTGAGGGTTCTCAGCTCTCTGGTCTCTGTGGCGATGTGCTCTGAGTCTGTGTGGCCTGCGCAGGTGGAGGAGCTCACCAGCGTGTACGAGGAGGTGGACGAGGAGCAGTACTCCCGGCTGGTCAGGGAGAGGCAGGACGACGACTGGATCATCGACGATGGTGAGTCAGAGTGCGGTGACGCAGGGCGCCGGCGGTCGAGCTCGTAGCCTGCAGTCAGTTCCGGGAGTCTGTCAGTTCTGTTCGAGATTACCGGGAGTCACTGGTGGCATCTTTTTTACCTCCAGTGCGGGGATCCGGCTTCCTGCTCGGTGTCAGAGCGGCAGGGAGGGAGTCTCTGTCATGAGTTGTTTTGACCTGTCCTGTGACTGAGCTTGCCCTTGGGCGTTAACGCTTGGCCTCTCTGAGCAGATGGGACAGGCTACGTGGAAGACGGGCGGGAGATCTTCGACGAGGACCTTGATGGGGATGCCCTGGACAGAGCTCCCAGAGGTGACCGATGTCTGGGGTGTATTCGGGGCTGGGGGGCAGACAGGGTGCTCTTGCTCTACAAAATGCCCGGCTGTGGTTAAGAATGAGTATCGTGGTGTTTTTACTGTACGGCCAAATTCCATTTAATAACAGGAGTAGTAATTATTATTATTTATACCTGTAACGGTGTGCGTTAGTGTAGCACTGTTAATCTCAAAGGACCCCAAAGCTCTTTATGTACAGGTGGGAACAGTGAATTGCAGCCCCTCCTGGGTCCCATGGGTGCCATTCAGCAGTCATTCTGCCGCACGGCAGCGCGGGTGGAGCAGTGTGGGGCTTGAGGGAGGCCGCATTGCTCGAGGCCAGAGTGGCGTTTAAGCCTGGGCTCCGAGGACAACGGCCCTGTTCTTGTGGAGAGTGCTGTGGGATCTTTATTGCCCACGTAGTCAGGGCCTCGGTGGACCATGTCGTGTGATCCGCTGTGTCCCTGGTCACCATGCAAGGAGAGTGGCTTGGGAACAGCAGTCCAGAGGTAAAGCCGATGACGCTTGCAGCAACAGCGGTTCCCCTCGGAGGCAAGACGGCTGTGTGAACGTGTTGCCCTGTCTGTGCCTGTGCAGGGAAGGGGGGCGACCGGAGCACGGGCAGCAAGGAGAGGAAGAGTGTGAAGAAGGCAGCAGTGTCCAAACCCAGCAGCATCAAGTCCATGTTCATGGCCAACAGTGCAAAGAGCAAGGAGGTCAGGCTTGGTGTCCTTCACTCTTTTTCATCCAGCCAAAATACCTTAAAGAGAACTTTGTAACAGTGGTGTGGTAAAGTTGTGATTGTTCGATTAGCTTGAAAGTTAAATTGCACGATAACGATGGGTAATCGAGACAGCAGCGTTTATTTATGACTGACTCGGATGAAATGCTCTTTGGTGTTTCAGAAAGATGTTGACTTGTCCAAGGATGACCTCCTGGGTGACCTCCTGCAGGATCTCCATTCTGAGGTACTGTGACGAGAGCACCTCTCGTGCACGAGCGCCCCCTCTTCTGTGGACCCCCCTCTCTGCTCCTGGCAGTTCGGAGCAAGAGGTTTTGTAATTGGAGGGCAGGATTCTGTCTCCTGCTCTTGGTGTGAAGGAGCGGCATCGATGTGTTTCTCCCCCCCCTTTCCAGAAGTCTCCTGTACTGACCCCACCGCCTGTCATTGCTCTGAAGAAGAAGAAGCCCGCTGGGGTACCCCCGAACCCCTTCTCTGTCAGGACTCCGACTCCTAAGGTACAGGAAGCGTACCGCTGAGCCGAGTTTGTCGCGCGGCACGTTTCTGGGGATGAGCGAGGCACGTGTGCTCTGCCGCCCGGTGTAACGGTTCTTCCCCTCTCAAAGGCCCCGGCCGTGACGCCCAGCAGACCGGTCAGCTCCGCGGGCCGGCGCGCCGCCGCTGACCTCTGCCCCGGGGCCAGGGCGCGGATCGCCCCCCTGGAGACCCCCGACACGGCTGACGCCAAGCGAGTGAAGGTGGAGGAGCAGGAGCTGCCTCAAGGTACCCGCCGGCCGCAGGGCCGCTGTGTCTCTTCGCTCAGGGGACACTGCACCGCCAGTGAGCGAGAGCCCAGGGACGGGCAGTACAGAGTTCAGATTCGCCTCCTGAAGTGGAGGTTCAGAAGCCTACGTTTACGTTGCAAAATGTTCCCCACACTGAGTTTTGTGAACAGCGGGCGTTTCCATTCAGACGCTAGCTGACACTCGAGTCCGTTTGTACCCCTTCTCAGTACACTTCCGGCCCACAGGACTGTTGCAGGGGAGAAGGCCCGCAGCCGCGCTCGGCGGAGCCCGGAGAGTCGCGCTGGGGCCTGAACATGCGCGTGTGTGTGTGTGTGCTCCCCCAGCAGGGGGTGCCGCCGCTGACCTGGTGTTTGACGAGGGGGACTTCGACGAGCCCATGGAGGAGGGGGACGAGGGGGCTGCGGGGGGCAGCTCGACGGCGGAGGTGAAGGAGGAGCTGGAGCCGCGGGCCGCGGTGAAGGAGGAGGTGGAGCGGCCGGACGGCGCTCTCCAGTAAGCAGCAGTCCTCACTTCGCCACAGGGGCTGGGGGGTGGCCTCGGGGAGCTTCTCCTTCGCTGACTGAGCTGTTCTTAGCTGTGTGAAAGAGTCCTGGCGGGATAGTGTAGCTGGTGAAGCGAGTGGATCGGGGAGGTGTGACCGGCTCTCTCCGGCAGGCGGGCAGCAGCGGCGCCGGAGGCGTCGTGCTGGGAGAGGATGGAGGGCGACGGGGGCGCCGAGCCGGCCGTGGACGTGCAGGTGGACTCCAGCCGCCTGCCCTTGGTGGTAGGGCCGGACGGGGAGCAGGTCTTCCGCTTCTACTGGCTGGACGCCTTCGAGGACCAGTACAACCAGCCAGGTGAGCGGCGCTGTCACTGGGCCCCTCACGTCTCCTTAATGTGAGGATGAGAGACCGGAGCCCTAGTCTCGCCCTTGTCCGGACGGCAGCCCCTCTCACTGCGCTCTGCGCTGGAAGATGTTTAAACCCTGTACTGTGCACGAAGTGAGGGGGAAATCGGACAGGTTTTCGGCTTGCTCATGTTTTGCTCCTTTCCCTGGAAATCTGGACAGCACAGTGTAGGACAGCGTGTCACTTTGCTGGCACAAAAACACACTTGGTGAGCTTTCTGATTTGAGTTCAGAAATTCCCAGTAATTGTCTTTTTGTTAGCTGTTAAGTCTATTTAACTGAGGTATACATATCGGAGCTGCAAAAGCATTTTGGTTTTTAAAATATTCATTACTTTAGTTATTAGTCTGTGGGTGAAAATCTGCAATAGATCTTATCTCAGTGACGTGAGATTAAGGTGCCTCGCCTGCTGAAGAGAGTTCACTTTAAGATGAGAAACAATTCCTTGCATGTATATCGTGCTTTACTCCCCGAATGATCGCAGACGGCTTGACAGACGTAGGAGGGGAGGGGCTGAGCAAGCGCAGACAGACGTGTGGGAAGGGGTTATCCTGACTCCGAGCTGCTGTCTTGCAGGTGTTGTGTACCTCTTTGGAAAGGTGTGGATTGAGCCTGCCCAGGCACACGTCAGCTGCTGCGTCGCGGTGAAGAATGTCGAGCGCTCGATGTACATCCTGCCTCGGGAGCATGTTAGTACCCCTCTTCCCAGCAAGAAATCGTCAGGTTTATCACCCTGCCAGGGGGTCCGGGGCGCCTCCATTAGCAGATGAAGTGGGCTCTGGCAGCACATAAGTGTCCTTCTGTCTAACGGACGATAGATGCTGAGCAGGAGCTTGTGGGTGGGCAGCCGTGCCTTTTCGGCGTGAGGCAGGATGATGCCCAGGGCTCCAAGAGGCATGCCTTGCAGGTTTCCAGCCGGGAAAATCCGGCTCCTTCTGCCTGAGGGCAGGAGCCTCTGCGTCGCAGAGTTGGTCCAGGTGCTGTGGGGCGGAGTGGGTGTAAAGCAGCAGGCCAGGACGCGTTGGGCAGGAGTGGGCTGTGGCAGCCACGGCAGGGTCCGACAGGTCCGCTGTCCAGTCAGCCCCCACCCCCCAGGCTGCCTGGGAGCCTTCTGGGATTGGAGTCGGACGAAGGGAATGTGCTCTCTTTCAGAAAGTGAACCTGAAAACCGGAGAGGAGTCGGACGTCCGAGTCACCATGATGGATGTTTACCAGGAGTTCAGCGAGCTGTCGGAAAAATACAAGATAATGAAGTTCAAGTCGAAGGTTTGGGACTGTGTTTGCTCCTGCTTATGAGTCTCGGGCGCACCAGGGAGTGCTGGGATATTTCAGTTGCAGGAAGGAGGAGTTAAGGGCTCTTTTGGGGATGGAGCTATATACAGTATTGGCAGTGTCTGAGATGAATAGTCTCTATAGAAATAACATTCTGTTGTTTCTTCCTCCTACTTCCGTTCCCCTTGGGCACTGACTCTGAAGTGAGTCTTCTCGTGTTCATTTCTCTCCAACGGTACCTTAACTGTTACAGCAGAACCTGTAATCAATATTTGCAGTTGGTTCGCTGTATAGTCAAAAGCCATCAGTTGAAAGACTATTATTTCAAAAAAGTTTTGTTTTTGCTTAGAAAAGTTTCAAGACAGCAGTGTTTTTTTTTTCTTTTTCCCCGCTTTGTCTCCTCAGAAAGCTGTGAAGAACTATGCCTTTGAAATCCCAGACGTGCCTTCACAGGCCGAGTACTTGGAAGTGCGGTATTCTGTGAGTAAATCCTGCCCCGCAGACCTGCTGTGCTAGTCCTCCTGTGATCACATTCAGACTGAATGCTTATAATTGACCCCTGTAGAGCAGGCAATCAAGGAAAAACACATTTGATAAGTCAGCTGATTGTCTGCAGCTTCTAATATATTCAGCATTTTTTTTTTGAAGGCCTTATTCATTCAACTAGTAAATGATGTTAAAATAACAAGTAGGTTGGACAGAAAAATTGATTCTCAATCTTTGGTGCATTCATCCAGAGCTTTACCTGAGCCACGGACGTACATTTTCTAAAGAATTTATTTCAAGTACAGTAAACCCTTGCTGTAACAGACTTCAGATATAATGGCGAAACTCCGGTAAAAGGGGGGTTTTGTCTACTGAAGGGATGTCTGTGTTGTCGCCTTGTGATCTGAAGCTGGTACATGCAGTGGAATTTCAAATCCAGTGACGGATGGCCCTGGTGATTTTGTAAAAGTCGCAGTATAGTTAATAAAAGAACCTGTGGTGAAGCTTTGTGTGTGGTGGAGATCGAAGAGAGAGAACTGTTCGGTAAGGAATTGAAGATAATTTTCCAGCTGCGCAGTGCTGTCGAGACGCGTCTCGCCTGGCGTTCACTCCCGGGTAATGCCCAAGTGTACAGGCAGGAGACGTCTACGCCAGGATATAAAACCAGCAGGAAAGGCCTCAGCAGTGCTGTGTGGGGATGCTGACAGCTCACAGACCCACTCCCACTGTTGTCAGCAAGTCCCAGAGACCGAGGCTCCTCGAGGACAGACTGAACGAGTTTCCCGCAGCCTGTTACCATCCGTTTTAGTTGATTAATGTAAAGCCAGTGCATTAGTACTTTGAGTGTCACCTAAGGGAAGGTTCCTTATGTCTTTTTACCATGCAGACTGTATTCTGTAGTAAATCATGCGACAGCAGAGGGGTGGACTTGGGTATATGCAAGCTTGGCCATTCGCAGTGGCTCTCTGGACGTCCCTGCTGTCCTGTATTGTGTATGGTCTTGCTGGTCCTGCCACACTTCCTCCTGATGACTGTGGACCTGGTGCGGTTCTGTTCTTCCAGGCCGAGATGCCCCAGTTGCCGTCGGACCTGAGGGGCGAAACCTTCTCCCATGTGTTTGGGACCAACACTTCCGGCCTGGAGCACTTCCTGCTGGGCCGAAAGATCAGGGGGCCGTGCTGGCTGGACATCCGGGCCCCCCGTGAGTGCAGGGAGTGCTGAGAGTTCTAGACTCCACAGCCACAGGGTTGCGGGTTTGAATCCGTGGTGAGGGCATAGCTGCCGCACTGTTGAGCGTTCAGATCACTCCGGCTGCTGCCCTCCTGTGCGGATGGGTCTCCAGGTCTCCGTCGGGAAAGGGCTTGTCTTTATTCCCAGCTTGCTGAGTGTTCTCTTGAGGAAAGTGCTTGATGCCCACAATGGTAAGATCATTGTGGAGTTCAGCTGTCTGCTTGAACCTCTTTTTTTTTTTTTTTTTTTTTACAAGGTGGAAGGTAGTTTCAAAATTATTTACAATTTGCTACACCTTCGCGTTTACAATTTGCGTTTGTTCTGAAAGCAAATGTAGGCGTGGCCGGAGCGTAATGACCGCCCCCCTGTCCTGCTGCGTGCTGGCCAGTGGGGGCCGGAGCGTACTGACCGCCTGTCCTGCTGTGTTGAATGTTGTCCAGAGCTGTGCAGCCCCTCTGTGAGCTGGTGCAAAGTGGAGGCCGTCGCCACGAAGTGCGAGCTGGTCTCCGTGGTGAAAGACCTGCCCCCCCCTCCCCTGGTTGTCATGGCGATCAGCATGAAGACCGCACAGAATGCCAAAACCCACCACAACGAGGTGAGGAGCCCCCCCACCCAGCCTCTCCCCTCTCACTCTAAAACCCTGGTTCCCGGTTTCGTGTTTCCTGAATGGTTGAGTCCGTGGGCATTGGATAAAGGGGCTTGTGCCTTTCCAGCAGGTGTTCCGTAACATGAAATGGACAAAAGTATTAATAGGAGGAGGTCCTGTGCAAAAAAGGTGTGTGATCTGGGCAGGTGTACCTCATCAGAAACGGGGGATGCTGCGCGGTTCAGGGAGTTTTCATGGACTAGTGGGAAGAGCTGTGGCACAGGAGGGTCATGGGTTCGAATCTCAGGTGGGCTCCAGGTCTTTATAAACAGGCAGTCTCCCGGCTGTCACTGTAAATGAGAGTGTCCTCTCGGCTGGTGTATCAGAAAGGCGTGCCTTGAGCTGCCCTGTTGATCCTGCAGGCTGCTCGGGAGAATCAGCTGAGCCATCCTTCTTAAACTGCAGTGCTCTTTGAGCTGGGGTTGAGGCTGTAATTTCTTCACACAGTTCTGATGGAGGATGCAATTAGTCAAGCTTGCTCCTTCTCTGTGTACCTTCCACTCTGCTGCACTCTCTGGTAAACACCAGGCAGAATTCCCAGCGGGAGAGAAATGAGATTTGAGAAACATAATTGCTGGGACTGATTTGAGTAAAAAGCTCTGGGTTTTGAGCTTTCCTGTCTCAAAGGCATCAGCTGACCGGTATGAAAGGCACTGTGGGAAATCCTAATACTGGGGTTGTGTTCATGAAAATATATGGTGTTTTTGGGCAAGTGTGCTCTTTAACTGGAAACACCTTGATATCATCACAATGTTTTGCAGCACTTTTCCTCATAGGTCTGCATTCCTGAGTCAGGGAGCACAGAACACATGGAGAAAGTGTATTGTACCCTTTACCCGTTGAGATTTCAGTTTTGTTCCTGTGTTCTTGGACCCTGTAAAAAGCCCAGGAGGGCTGTGCCCCTGCAGTCCAGTCCAGGCCCCTGCTGCAACCTCTCTCTCGCTCTGTGCCCCTGCTGCAGATCATGTCCCTGGCCGCCTTGGTCCACCAGGGGTTCCCCATGGACAGAGCGCCCCCCCAGCCTCCCTTCCAGACGCACTTCTGCGGTGAGTGTGCTCCCTCTCCTGCCTGTCTCCCTGTCGCCCGGCTGCTCCCCCTTGTCTGAGCACGGGAGGCGGCGGAGGTGCTGACTAAAGGGACCGATTCTGTCTTCTAGCCATCAGCAAACCAAGTGACTGCATCTTCCCATACGACTTCAAGGAGGCTGTGAATAGAAAGGCAAGTGGTGTCTGTCCGTCTGCTCTTGCTGCGTGCAGGTGGGGTCACGTGCTTAGAAGCTGGACTTTCTTCAAATTCATAGAATGTTGTTTTGTAAAGCAGAGCATGTGTCATCTTTAAGATCTGCGTGCGCCTGTTATTTGGGGATTTCTTGTAACGTATGGTATTGGAATGTTGGTTTTTGATAAGAATGGATTTTCTGGGTTTGCCACCTGTTGGAAAGGGCTAGCTTCATCTGTGCAACATTTAATGGTCTTCTTCCTCCGTTCTCCCCAGAATGCTAAAGTAGAGATAGCTGCTACAGAGAGAACCCTGCTGGGTTTCTTCTTGGCCAAGGTTCACAAGATCGACCCGGATGTCATTGTGGTGAGTGGCACAGGTTTTTGAAAGAGGAGTGTGCACTGCACATTCATACCTTCAGTTACACTGAGACCGCAATGTCCTGGCTGTCATTGTCAAGGGGAGAAGAGCTGTCATTGAGGTTGCAGAATTCACCTCTAAGATGGACAGATTGTGATTGTAAGCGCATGACAGTCCTGCTGTACCTTTGGTTTTGCATTCTTTGCTTTCAAGAACTTTTGCAGGTTTACATCTGGGCATGAGATTGTACTGATTTTATTTATTTTTTTTATCCTTTTCTGAAGGGTCACAACATCTATGGGTTTGATTTGGAAGTCCTGCTGCAGAGAATCAGTGTGTGCAAGGTGCCTCACTGGTCCAAGATTGGCCGCCTGCGGAGGTCTGCTATGCCTAAACTTGGGGTGAGTTTCTTTTTCGCACATTTAAGGCTCGGAGATCCGCAGCCTTCTTCCCGTGTCCCGCTCCGTGTGGGGGCGGGCGTGGTATTTGGAGGGATGGGATGAGACACTTGTCTTCCCTCTCTGCCTTTCCAGGGGCGCAGCGGCTTCGCGGAGAAGAACGCTGCCTGCGGCCGCATGATCTGCGATGTCGAAATCTCGGCCAAAGAGCTGATCCGCTGCAAGAGCTACCACCTGTCGGAGCTGGTCGCACAGATCCTCAAGACGGAGAGGGTGACGATTCCTCAAGACAACCTCAAAAGCTACTACAGGTGAGCCCGGGTGCTGCTTATTGATTGCGCTTGTGATTGTCAGACACGAGTTAGTGATTTAAGTCGGGTTTTTTTTTTTTGCTGGATGCCTCTTCAACGGTTCCACCACTTTGGCCCTTGCTCAGTTTTTGGCTGTGGTTATTGGTGCCTTCTTTCGGGCACCTGATGGCCCTGGGCCCCGGGCTGCCCCTTGTCCTCCCACGTGCCCAGCTGCTAGCCTGCTCCCGCTTCCTGTCTCCTCAGCGACTCCGCCCGCTTGCTGTACCTGCTGGAGAACACCTGGATGGACGCCAAGTTCATCTTGCAGATCATGTGTGAGCTGAACGTGCTCCCGCTGGCGCTGCAGATCACCAGCATCGCGGGGAACGTCATGGTGAGCCACCGCCGCGGGCGCTGGGCCCTGGCGATGTCAGAACACGCCTAATAGACACGTTGGGTTGGATGGATTGTAGGTTAAATAAACTGTTGACAGAAGTTCTGGAATATGCCGTTTTATCGGATGTATCCGGTGGGGTTTTGTGATGTTACTCTTCCAGAAAGGTTGCTTTTGCGTCCGTTAAGTACTAATGTTCTCGTTCAGCTCCTGCATTTTCCCAGCCCGCTGCAGTGTGACGGGTCTGTAGCCCATCACGCCAGGTGCTGAGTCGATTCAAATGGGGGGGAAAAACGAATCGACAAAACGTTGAGAACTGAACGTTTGTCTTCGCAGTCGCGTACCCTGATGGGCGGCCGCTCCGAGCGGAACGAGTTCCTCCTGCTCCATGCTTTCCACGAGAGGGACTACATCGTGCCTGACAAACAGGTCTTCAGGAAGCTGCAGCAGGACCCCGTGAGTTGCCTTTTCCTCAGCACCCAGCCCCAGCGGCTCTCCAGGGCGACTGCTGGTCTCGTTAGGTGGAAAAATCCTCCTCGGTTTGTAGAAGAACTGGAAACCTTAGGTGTGGGTGTTCCTGGCGTGCCATCCGGAGGGATGGTTAGTGTCCTCGTGTCCCTCCTCTCCTGTGACGGGGACGATCGAGGGCCGCTATGGGCGTTGTCCATGCGTTCCCAGGCTCCTCTCCGTTACTGGTGTGGCTTATCCAGAGCTCCTCCGGATTGGTTGGTTGGCTGGAAGGCTTTCTGGTCATCTTGAGCGACGGGACATGCTCTCTGCCCATTGCTGAACACCCCCGATTCTCCTGCTTTCAGGGGGACGACGAGGAAGAGGTGGATCTGGGGAAGGGCAAGTCCAGGAAGGTGAGGAAGAAGGCTGCCTATGCCGGAGGGCTGGTCCTGGATCCCAAAGTTGGTAAGACTGGATTGAGAGAGGGCTCTCCTGCGAATCCGCGGATACAGACAGGGCTCCGTGTGTGAGGAAAGCCTCACCCCCTGGACATCAGCAGCGCCAATGCTGGCTGGCGCTCGTCTGTGGGTAGGGTGCAGAGTCCGAGAGATCGTGCTGCTCCCGTGTGGAACGCATGTTGGAAAGATGGGAAACAGCCTTGGAAGGCTGAGCACTGGTCTTCTCGGCTTCTGCAGCGCTGCGGAGGCTGCTGGCTGGTGAGAGAGGCATAGTTTTCCCCTGAAGGCGCTGGGTTCCAATTGGTTTGCCTTCCTGTGTTCCAGGTTTCTATGACAAGTTCGTGCTGCTGCTGGACTTCAACAGCCTGTATCCCTCCATCATCCAGGAGTTCAACATCTGCTTCACCACTGTCCATCGAGTGGCGCCGGGCTCCCAGAAGAGGACGGAGGTAAATCTGTGCTGAAAAGTAATTGGATGCTCTTTCAGAGAGCTGTGAGATGTTCGCCTGCGGTGGTTTGAGTCTTCAGTGCCCTTCCTCCCTTTGCAAATGATGAAGCTGTATGTGCAGCAGGAGTATTAGATATGATCCTGCTCCCCGCGAGTGTGGCTAAGCCAGCTCGTGATGACATACGAGCTTGTAGCCGAATTCAGGCCCAGCGCAGTTTATAATGCAGTAAGTATTTATAGACAATGTCCCAGATGAAGCAGTGGTTTTGAGTGGGGTGGGGAGTTAATGTAAATAAGGGGCTCGTTCCCAAGCGCTGTGAGGGTTCATCCCAGAGGTGCTTATCTGTGTTTTCCACAGGGGTGCTTCACAGTGCTCTTTCTCAGTTATTTGGATTGTACAGAACTGATCTACTAACCAACTGTAAGGTTGTCTGTCCAAAGTGTGAGTAAATCGCACCCCAAAGCAGCACCGCACGTGCCCCGCTCCAGTGAGGAGCGGGCGTGTGCATGCAGGGGGCTGGCCGTCACCTCGGATGTCGGGGCGTCTCGTTTCAGGATGAGGAGCAGGATGACATCCCCGAGCTGCCCGACCCGGACCTGGAGATGGGCGTCCTGCCCAAGGAGATCAGGAAGCTGGTGGAGAGGAGGCGGCAGGTCAAGCAGATGATGAAGCAGCCCGATCTAAACCCCGACCTCTACTTGCAGGTACAGCGTCCCCCCGTGTCCGTGCCGTGTGGGACAGAAGGCGTGCCTGTGGCTGTGGCTCCCTCTCCCCGTTTATCTAGTGTTCCCGACGGTCGTGATCAGGCAGCGGCTCCGCCCTGAAGGTGCAGCCGTGCTTGAAACTTCATGAAAGCTCGTCCAGAGAGCAGTCTTGATCTCCCGCGACGGTGAATCTTCCTCCGTCAATTCAGGCCAGGTGCCCAGCTGTATAATACGGGCCCCCTCCACATCGGAAATCGCACCTCTCGCTTTTTTTCCGGACCGGTTTACAGAAGCTAAACCTTGAGCCGTACCGCCGCGTGCCTTCCGCGGAGACGGCGGCCCCGCAGGGGTCTGGCCTGGGGCCGTGAGCTCGGCCCTCTTCACCGAGACTCTCGTGTGTTCCGCAGTACGACATCCGGCAGAAGGCTCTCAAGCTGACGGCGAACAGCATGTACGGCTGCCTGGGCTTCTCCTTCAGCAGGTTCTACGCCAAGCCGCTCGCAGCCCTGGTCACGCACAAAGGACGAGAGGTAGGCTGCGCCGTCCTGCCGCCGGGGGGCTGCTTGGGAGTTGGTAGTCGATGTTTGCTCGTCCGGCCGTGGCTTGAAGGAGCCCAGGGTATCGACTTGTACGTGGCTGGGCGGCTTGTGCCAGACTCCCACCACCCTCCGTGTAAAGAGGTTGCTGGAGGAGTTGGCTGGATTGACTCCCTCAAGGTCCTTCAGGACTGCGACTGTTTGTATCGGGTTCCCTCGCAGTCGGTTCTGCTCCGCTCAAGGCTTTAAGGGTTCAGTTCTTCCACCCTGACCGCTGGAAGGACATTCCTGCTCTTCTCCGGACCGATACGGACTGCAGAGAAATAACATCTGTTAATTAGTGAGGTGGTGATCACAATAGAGCACGGTTTTCACAATGAGGTCTTGCTAGTGAATTGTATAATTTTGACATCCCTTGATTATAAAAAAGAGCATTTCCAACTGTATACCCTGACAGTCTTCCTCTGTTTTTTCTTTTCCGTAGTACTAACCACTGTCTTTTCGTAGGGAGCGTCTTGTCATTTTATAATTGCTTTATAAAGTGTGTTCTTTCTCCTTATAGTCTTCTTAATTGAGGTATGAAACTATTTGCTTTTATTTGGTGTTCAGCAGTCTGAAGTTTTTATGGGAGTCTGAAGTTTTTATGTTTCAACCACTAGAGAGCGGTGTCATTCTTTTGAATGTCTGAATCATGTGAAAGAATGGGCTCTGCTTTTCTTTTTAAAAGCTTTGTGAGTTATCTTGCATAAAATAATTACTCATGTTTTTTAATATTGGCGTAATAGAAGCAGATGTGTAACAGGTATTTGGCACACTTGAAATTAATCCCCTGGGCCTGAATGAATTGTGACCATCCTGCAGCAGTACTGGATTGAATCAGATATGATAACTCTTAAAGTTCAGTCGGCAGGCATTCAAGCTACACGCATATTTAGGTTTAGAACTGGTTAATGTATTTTCATCTCAACAGTGTTGGAAGCGTAAAACAATAAATACAATTAGAATATAAATAGTTAATATATAGTGGCCACTTTCACAACATGTATGGTCACTTGCATTAAGAGCCTTGTGGAAACCTTGTTGTGAAAGGCACTATATAAAAATGAATTGAATTAAAAGGGTAGAATTTGAATTAAAGTCTATTAAAATTGTACTATCCACTAGTAAGACTTCAAGAATGTTGGTCAGAACGCAGAATATTGATTCCAGGGCACCTAGATGTTGCCGTTTTGGAATCGGCCCAGAGAGAAGCAGCTAGATATTTTCTTGCACTTTTCCAGCACCATCCATCCAGCCAGCTGGGCTGCTCAGAGGGCTAATAAATTTTCGGGCCTGAAGAAATGAGATCCGGGCGCTGAGCCGTGTGAGCTCCCAGCGCGGGCGTGAGCGAGCCCCGCGGAGAGGCGGCGGCGGCGGCGGCTCTCTGGCGCAGCGTGGGAAGTCTGCCAGCTCTCTGATGTCTTGCCAGAGGAGCCCCGTAACCTTTCGGGGGGCCTCAGATAGCCAGTGGGTTGAGTTTCCACGTAGCTGGTGGCCCAGCTGTCCGGGTCCGCGGTCGTTTTCCCAGCTCCTGTCAGGTGGGGACGTGGTGTGCCCCGGCGCTCCGTTTTTCCCCTTTGCAGACGGGGCAGCGGTGAGGTCGCCCGGGGGCGCTTGGAGCGCTGTCCTTCAGGCACCCTCCTGATGGCGGGAGTAACGGATGAAAGCGGGTCTTGTCCCAGATTCTTGGCATGACTGGGCCTTAATGCTCCAGTCTCCCCTCTTAGGAGATCAGGGCAGCTCCTCCTCATAATCCCCATCTCTGAACTGGCTTCATGACTCTGCTCTCCTCCCCACTGAGAGCTGGGGTGTGGGGAGCATGCTGGCGCACTATGGCTGCTGTCGCATCATCCAGGTGGGGCTGCAGATTGGTGTTGGTGCAGGGGAGTCCTGTAAAGCGCTTTGAGTGGAGTGTCCAGAAAAGCGCTATATAAGTGTAAGCAATTATTATGATTATTATTTTGTGTTTGATAGTTAGATGAGCCTTGATTTCTTTTGTTTTTTTGCTCAGCTGATTGTGAGCCATTGGGGAGGGCCAGCAGTCAGACCCAGGCTCGAACCCATGTCCGCGGAGCTCGGCCTGCCCTCGGCTGTTTGCCTTTGCTGGCTGAGCCCCTTTGGGACACACTAACGAAGGCCCCGCTAAGCTTCCGTTTTCCGTTTCACCCAGCCATTGTGCCCGGTCCTGCTCGTGCTTCATTCTGAGGTGGCCGGGAGTCGCTGTGGTTGGGTTCCGAGTTCAGAGACTTTTACTGGTGGAAACAGTGGCCTCCTGCCCTGGATCTGCAGAGCCCCCATCCTCCTCGCCTTCTTTTAATCTTTTATCGGTGTCTAAAGTTCGCTCAGTCCAGATTAATAATCCTCTAACTGTTTCAGTAAAGTCCCCAAGACCATGCGGGGTGCCCACTTCTGCTGTTCATAAAACAGGCGCAGGTTCTCAGCGCTCCGCGTTGCTCTCTGGCACCTGTCCGGGACTGGTGCTGCGCTGTACCGGGCTTCTCCGGCTCCAGCGACCTTCAGCGGACTGGCACAGCGGTGCTGAGGCACGCCGAGTACGCCTGCCTGCAGATTATCACAATTACCCGGTATCCCCGCTGACGCTGCGGTCGGCCCTGGCCTTTCTGGCGCTGACACCTCGGAAAGCAATACGTCGTGTGCATCTGCTGAGCCTGTTGAAGGGCATTATTAATAGTCCTCCCAGCAGTTCGGAGAAGTGCCATCGGCAGTGTAAATTAATTGGATCTGCGCTTCTGGTGGTGATGGCAGGCGGGACAGCTGTGCGGAGCTGGGAGGCTCTAATCCAGGAGCTGCCAGCCTGCTGATACCTGTTCCTTGTGCAAGAGCATGAGAATCCCTCCTGACGACCGCTGCAGCGTTCTCATGACCTCACGCGCTGCGCAGGGATTATTATTACACCGAAGCAAACTAGTTGGTGAAAGCTACTTTCTCATCAGCAGCCCATTCCGTTGTGCAGCGGTGGTGGTCCCGGGTTTTCTTGGTCTAATCTGAGACGGGGTCTGAGCCGTCTTTAGGTGCAACGCACTAGGGCAAGACCTTGCAGTCCTGGGGCCTGAGACCCCAATTTCTGCTCGTTTTAATTCTGGCTGGGTCCAGCTGCCCCATGGAATCCTTAATCAAACTGGTAATACGACTGTTTCATCCCCGTTTAATTGTTTTTAATGAGTATAGGCTGGTTTAAAAAGCTGGACGTCTGGGAGTCCAGGTGCCCAGAGATGTTCTCCGTGTGGCCTGCGGCTGGGAAAACGCAGCTCTCTGGATGCCCCTGACGTGGGTTCAGGAGTGAAACGAGTATAAAGATCCGCTTCTCCTGGCCGTTGTAGACGGCCTCCGTTTCGAGGTGCAGCTATATGTTTCTGGGAACCCACGTGGGTTTTTCCGAATGCTGGCTTGACGGGTGGGTGATTATGGGCGTCGAGGGATGTGTACCAGCCCCGGCTCTGCCCTTTCGGGATTCCAGCCTCTTCGCTGGAGCCCGACTTGCTCTTTTGCCACTTTTTTCCGTGCACAGCGGGGAGCAGCATGGTGTCTTTCCAAAGGAGCTGCGAGCCTCTGCCGCCCCTGGCCCCTGGTGCGAGAGGAGGAGTGGCTGTGACCACACGCCTGACTGCGTGTGGAGACCCCAGCTTGGCCAGCCGGTTCTGCCTCCAGGGCCTGGGCGGCGGTGTGGGCCCGGGGGAGCTCCCCCACGTCTGTCCAGCAGTAGCTCTGCTGCGCAGGTCTCATGGGATGACTTCACCTCCCAAGCACGCCTCTGCTTCACGGCCTAATCCCGTTCCCCCACCCCCCCTTCTTCCTCCGAGAAAAATTAAACCGATTACCTTGTCAATAAATTGGCCTTGTGTGAAAATGACTGCAATGTTAAGAGCTGTAATTTAGCTGCGGCGGGCCGGACAGAGGCATGCGAAACGTGATCTAAGTAAACAGAGCCTGGCCGCGCGTGTGCGCCTGCTTGTTAGAATTACAAAGGGCACTTCTGGGTTTCCAGGAATAGGACACACAGCCCCGAGGATCGTGCATAGCATTGTCCAGGCAAGCACAGCCGCCCTGCTTAGAGGAGGATTTGTGCTGGATATCACTTGACTTAACAAATAGTCACAGTAGGTGTAATTGAATATTTTTGGATTTGCATTACGGCAGTGCTAAACAGGACTCGCTAAGTCTTTGTATCTGGTTCCCATCAAGGGCTGATAACCTTATTGGGAAATGTGTCCAGTACATTGGCACTCCAAGTGCCCTCGCCGCGCTGCTGGACAGCACTGGAGCTCCTGGCCCGAACCGGCTCCGGGCGGCTGTGTGGAGTGTGCTGCCTAGAAAGTTGAAAGGTCGCGGGTTCGAGAGTCCAGACTGATAATGCTCTCAAGTCTGAGTCAAATGTGATGGCTCAGGGATCTCCTTGTTTTGTTAAAAAAAAAAAACCTTTGTTAGGAGCAGCACTTGTACACACTGTAGATGTGTGCGCTACCTGAGGTTTGCCTTGCTTTGGCATGTCTTGTCTTTTTTTTTTTTTTTTTTTTTTTTAAATGGTTGTCTTTCAGTGTCCTTGCAGTGGAATCCTCAACTTGGTGGTTGTTTTTAAGTTAAGTTGGTTTTCCCTCCGACCTGACAGCTCGTGATTGTCCGTCTCAGGTGAAATAAACAATGAGCCGATGCACCAAGACCTGCTCTCTTCGTATTCCGTTGATGTGACCTTTCCCCCCCTCTGTTGCGATGAGCCGTGTGTCCTTGTCTCTGGTGGAGCACATGAGCCACGCGTGTCTCCTAGTTCTTGAGAAATCTGTGTCAGATTGCCATTCCGGGAATGCGGATGGGGAATTTCTCTTTGTACTATTATTAATGCTAATCTGCCATTGCGTCTAGGAGCAGAATCTCCAGCATGCCAGTGATGTGACAAGAATGATTTCTGGAGGCTGTATCAGATCAGAACAGGCTTCGCGAGCTGAATTTCGGGGCCTTGACTTTAACACTGGAATTTAGAAGGGCTATCTCTCTGTTTAGTAGCTACAACTATGAATTTAATATCACTTTCATAACTGAGGCGATAATAGTTTACAAATAGTCACTGTCATAGTTACATTAAGCTTGATTACAGTGCAATAGAGAGTGTATCTGGAATTCTGCATGTGTGGCAGGTGATTGAGAATAACTTAAGCGCCTAGACGCCTTCGCCCAGCGCAGAATCGGCAGCGAAGGCTTCTGAGCGCGATGACGCTGAACTGTGTCTATCGCGTACGCCGGTCCGCGGGCCGTTGCCTTGCCGGTTGCGGCGGGTGGATCTCCGAACTCGGCGGTGCCGACGCTGCCCTGGGAGCAGTGTGGGAGACGCTGGTGGGAGGCCCGAGCGCTGCGGCGTGGAGTCGGCAGGTGGGGGCCGCTCTCGGGGCCCCTCCGCTGTCCAGCTGGCTCTCGCTCGGCTCGCGAAGCGGAGTCAGGAGCCCGGGGTGTGCTGGGGGAGAGCGGGGCGTCGGGGCCGGTGGGTTTCAGCACCTGCAGGAGCTCTGCTACTGATGCGCAGGGACGTTCTGGGTGGAAAACTTTCCTGATTTTCACAAAGCGCCTCGGGAATGGTCTCTGAAGCCTCTCTCTGCCCATTTTAATCATGTCACCAGCGTACAGTTACAGAGGTTTCAATAGTTTTATAGGCTTTCGCTTAACTTTTGTCTTTTCTTTAAAGACGGACGATTGAAGTCAGTATGAAGCACTGGAAGCGCTCAGATGTGATAAAACAACAGGTGCTGTAGTGTGGTCACTCATGGGTATCGCCCATAGCCCGAGTGAAGGAGAGGAGAGTCTCAGCTCTCCGTGCGGCGCGGGGTTTTCCTTTGGCCCAATTCACCAGGGGGGTCTGACCTTGAGATCTGGGCTCTGCCTGCAGTCGCAGGGCAAGATGGGCGTCTTTTTTTTTTCCCTTATCCGAACTTCCTCCGGGGCAATTCCGAGACTTTTCCGCGATGCCTAACGAGGAGCCGAGCCACTTACGCTCATTAATTAAGGGCAGATGCTTTTTAACTGTAACAGCGCACCTCTGTTTGTCAACAAGGGGAGCCTGAAAGCCCTGGTGCTGGGGGGAGAGAGGGGGTGAAGTATTTGATTTGTGACTAGCACTTAAATAGAGTGCTAATCCCCTGCATCTCAGCATTTCAAAGAACTGCGGCTGTAGTGCTCTAATTTCAGTAACACAAGCTTCACGAGGGGATCTTCTGCCAAACTGTTCTGAATAACTAATCTTTTTATTTATAAGACCCAGGACCACACATACAACCACACGGCCGGCCGGCCTGCCTGCCTGGGGTCTTTTTTTTCTATCACATCTCATTAGAAAAGGAATTGGATTCTTTATATACTGTATCAGAAGGACCGGCGGCACAGCTGTAAGAGTATCTCTTACAGCTTACCAGTGATTAAAATAAATGGATAATTGAACCTGGCAGCAAGGCGAGGTCCAGATAAACGATTCTCGAACAGCCTTTAATGGTTTGAGTCCAGAACTGGCACCGGCGGCCTGTTCTGGGTTTGAATCCTGCCCAAGCCCCTGATTTATTGTTTGTCATTGAGTAGCTGCTAACTGTGTGTGTAAATCAACAAGTCTGCTTTTGTCACTCAAAAGGGTGGCAGGACAATCCTGTTTTTTCTTTTTTTTTTTTAAGCAAAAGGCAAGTTGAGCTTATTTTTGTCACGGCTCTCTCCACGTCTGAGCCCAGAGCGGGAGCCAGGCGGCGAGATGCGTACGTACGCAGAAAAAGGGGAGAAAAAGAAATGGGGTGCAGGGTAGAAGAGGGGTGTCTTGCCCTGGAAACGGGCATCTGAGCAACAGCAGGCTCCTGTCCCCACGCCCCTGGGGGTCTGAGCTGTGCTGCGGTCTCTGTGACGCACAGGGCTCCGGGCCCGAGGAGCCTCGTGCGGTGAGGCAGTCTTAAAGTCCGTTGGGGCCGCATGCTGGCGGGGTGCAAGCAGGCCGCGCCCCCTCCCTGCGATGGTGGTTAGGTGGCTTGTGCCGCGCGTGGTGGGGAAGGTTATGGGAAGCGTAGCGATTGGAGGTCCTCTGGGTCTGTTTTTGACTTGCGTTCCCAGAAAGTGGCAAGGAGACGCGGAGCACTGCGGCCCGTCTTGGAAGAGCACCCCTCGCGGAAGTGCAGTCGGCGGATCAGGAGAGAGGCCCCTCGCGAGAGTCCGGGGGGGGCAGTGACATTTCTCGGACGGATACGGCGTCTCCTTTCGGAAATGAGAAGCTTGTTAGAAAAAAAGGCCTCAATAAGGTCGTTTCTCTCCTGCGACCTAAACTACACCCAGCCTGAAGCTCCTGTGGCACGATGAGCGTGTAGTTGCCCAGCCACAAGTTTAAGCGTTGTGGCTACAAAACTGAGAAAAGGGGGGTGTTACTGATTAATGCTTGTATGAGGAGTCGGAGAAAAGGCGGCAGGATCGGGAGAGAGGCTGTGCTGGTGCCCACGGGCTGCAGCTCCGAGCGCCGGTGTTCCCCCCCCGCCTGGGCACTGTGGATGGCCTAATGATGGCTCGCCGTGAGTCTTTAAATTACAGCTTGCCCTTCTGCGAGCTTTAAGAGAGACAAGTCTGTCATTAAAACATCAGGCTGATCCTGTGTGCTAATGTGTCCTTGAACCCACCTCCCGGTTTGAGTGAGGAATGAGAGGCTCTTTAGGCAGCCCTGCTGTCGGGGCGCACAGCTGACAGGAAGCTCATCCCCTGCCTGCCATCCTGCGGGGGTGCCAGGCGTGTGCGGGAGACCCACAGATGCCGCGGGAGGCAGCGGGTTTGTGTGGCAGCCTCGACAGGCTGGCCCGCCGCCCCCCCCACGCCCACCTCACCACGGCGCGGAGGTGCACCGCGCGGGGGACCCGGCCCTGTTGAGTGAGGCGTGCGTGCTGGCAGAGTGTCAGCGAGTCTAACGGAGCTGGCTGCACCGAGGCTCGAGGAGGAAGCTGTGCTTTTCCGCGCGCCGCAGCGTTGAGCCGCTGTTGCTCTGACCGCAATTAATAAGCCATTAGCCGAGCTGCGGATTTAACCCCGGCAGAGGGTAGTCAAAATGTAATTAAAGTCGATGGCTTTTCTCTCTTGGAATCCAGTTGTCGGACAGCTCAGAAAGTTGAGTTGTGGTGGCGATCTCGGTGGTGGTGCGGCTCTCCCTCTCTCCCCCCTTCCTTGCCTGGAGAACGAGTGCATTCCTTGACCCTGCGCGGTCTACTTGTTTTTCTCAGGGGCTGCAGCCTTCTCCCCCAGCTGTCAGTCCTGTCAAAATATTGGCCGGCTCATCTGCTCGCAGAGGTCAGAGGTTAATGAAAACTGTGACTAACTTGACACGGATTGGTGTCAAGGGGCTGGGGGGGGGTTGAGCAGAAATCTAATTAGACAAGGAGGGCAATTAATTCAATCACTTATGTCAGGCCGCGACTTCTCCGTGTAATTGGAAGTCTGTAATCTGGGGACACCTGGATCCCATTTTTTTTTTACATGAAATGCGTTTCGTGAGACAATTAGGAGAATGTAAAGCCGTGGAGTGCCGATAAATTACTTCCAAATGAGTGTAAGTAGATTCCGAGAGCCCGTTCCACAAGTGCCGAGTGCTTCGCTCCTCGCCCGCCTGGCTCCGCTGCTGGAGGCGGGGCTAGGCTGTGTGCTCAGTGGCGGAGAGTGGGGGCTCGCTTCCGAGCGTCCTGAGCGTCCTGAGCGTCCTGAGCGTCCTGAGCGTCCTGAGCGTCCTGAGCGGTCGCTCGTGCCGGTCAGCGTGTGGGCCGCACGGGCGCGAGGGTGCTGCAGCTGACTCCCTGCCCAGGGGCAGGCAGGAGGGCGTGAGGGGCAGAGGGAGAAGACCTCTCTCTCCCTGCCCCCTCTGTCTGCACCCTTTCCCAGGGGGTTCCAGGATCCCCACTCCGCATAAGCAGCAGCCACACTCATCCTCATCCTCACCCCCATGCTTGAGCTCTTTTTAGAACTCCTCTGTTCATTGACAGATTTCAGCTTTTCTCCTTGCGACCGGACGCTCGCTCGCTCGGCTTGCTCTGTTCCTTGTCCCTGTGCTTTCCTCCCGCTCACACCTGATGGGGCTCAGCGGCAGGACCCTTTATTCTTTTTCCTCCCTTCTGCTTTTTAGTCTGGAAGCAGCCTCTGCTCGGTCATTCGATAATGAATCTGAAGCACAACTGTGTTAGCAGCACGTGGAGGGGCTGACCGTTCCCTTCAGTACTTCAGTGGACCTGAAGTATCCGTCTCTTGGCTTGGAGGCCATGGGAGGTCAAGGGAGGTCAGAAATCCTTCCCGTCAGCCAGTGAGCTTGTTTCTGGTTGGCGTTGCCCCACAGAGCGCTGTGTTGCGAACCTGTTCTTGTAAACGGCTGGATGTGAGTCTGTAACAGGCGCTGGCCGAGGGGTGTTTATGGGCCGACTGTCGGCCACCTGCCATCCCTCCGCACCTGTTCACATGACACGGGGGATAATCCGCAGAGCCTCATTAGCAGAGGCTCGTTAATTAGCGAGGGTGTCCACCGACATTTAGTCTTGCATTTCTTTTCCCCGAGCGGTCCGGGCTGCGAAGGTGCCGTCTCTCCGGAAGGGGGCCGGCCTCGCCGCTGGCAGCTCCTCCTGCCTTGGGTGACCTTGCGTGGTGCGGTCAGTCCCCATGGAGGGGCTGGAATAACTCAGTCCCCCAGCTACCGCCTTCCTTCTCTTTTCCAGCTGGCCCCCCTCCGCAAGCCGGCGGCGCGAGCAGCACTGCAGTCCGAAGGAGATGAGTCCTGCGGCCGGAAATAGCCCCGTGTCCTTGGTGGCAGCGACCCGCGGGGGGCAAAGAGGGAGCTCGGGCAATTGCTGATGACAAGATGTTGCGCCGGCTGTCTCAGTTTGCGCCGGCTGAGCTTAACGCGATTATTTATGCCCGACGTTGCCCACCTGTTAGGATCTCTCTCGCGAAAGGTCACCCTCTGGTGCCGTGTCGTCTGACTTGGGCCTCAGCGGCTCTCGGTCGCGCTGGCCATCGCCGAGCGCCCCCCCCCCCGCCCCGGGGCTGGAGTGACCGGGGGACAACTGTTTGCGGAGAGGGGCCGAGTCTGGTTTCAGGCATTGTCTTGGACGGGCGGCGCGCGGGGCCAAGGCCTGCCACGAAATTAGCCCTGGCATGTGGGTCAGGGTCTGGCAACTGCTGCCTCGCGGAGAGGGGGGGGGCGCGGGGGCGCTTTGTGCTAGTGGGTTAGGGTGGCTTTGTCTCCTGCCTGTCCTGGGGTGCAGTGTGAATTGCGGGGGGAGCCGTTCGCCGAAGGCCTTCCCGCTCTCTCCATGCTCTGTGTCCCGCTCGGGCCGGGGCAGGTGACGGACATGGCCAAGCTTGATCTCTGGGCTTGGATTGTCCTTGGTTTGCGCTGCACTTGTGCGCCCATTTGCAGCGATCCACGCGCTAGTTAATCGCGTTTCAGCTTATTTGGCTGTGAATTACTTCAGCGTCGGAGGCTTGGGGCCTGGGTTAGTTATTGAAACGGAATTTCTTTTTTGTCGACCTCTGTCCTTTTAAAAGATGTCTCGGGGCCCGCTGAGCCTGCTTGGGTCAGGACAGCGGTGTGACGTTTGGGAGTTGGGGGGGGTGTTCTGTGATTCCTGGACAGGGGTGGCCGCCGAGTGAGACCCCTGGGGCTGTTTTGTTCTCGTGGGGGGCAAGCCGGCCCCCATGAGCCGATGGAGAGGGGCGATGCCGTCCTGCTGTCCGCAGCCTCGCGCTCCTCCCTGGTGGAGAGGTCTTGCTAATTAAAAGCTGCGAGCTGGGGAAGCTGAGGTGTCACTGCTGCTGCTGCTGGTTTTCCGTGTCGACTCATTTTAGGATCCGGCTCTAATTAGAGAGGTCAGCCCAGGGGCTCCCTCTGCACCCGTTTTAATTCCAGCTTGATCCACTGCCTCTTAGTGCCTTCCAGCGCGCTAAATTTAGCCGTGCACTCCGCTTGACATTTTCGTTTCGAAAGCAGGGGGGAGCTCTGTGTCGGCGTGTCGGTTTTCAGAGGGGCAGAGGCCAAGAATTCCTTTCTTCGCGGTTCTGCGGGGCAAAGCCGAGAAATTGCTTCCTTTTTCTGCTTTTGAAACGGAATTGTTTTGTTTATTCCTCCATTGTACCAGGTAAAAACAATAGGAAACTGAGAGCAAATTGTCATTTACAGTGGCGAGCCGGGGGACCATCTGTACAGCAGAGGAAGTATCTGGCTCAAGAGTGTCACAGCCGAGTCTCACCTGGGATTTGAACCCTCAACCCTCTAGTCTAAAATCCAGGACCCTCAACACTACACTGCAAAAAAGCTGTGGATTTTATCCTTCTTATGCACGGTTGCTCAGTTTCCACTGTCCACCTCTGGGAAGAGGTTGATCTTGTGTTATTAATTTGTAATAGACTTGGAAGAAGGATGGTGCCCATTAAACATCTCAATGTTAATTGCTAACATTGCAGCAATTAAAAATTCCGTACTAAAATGAGCCCTAATCATCGTCGCTTCGTAAATGGCTTGAAAGAGCTTTCAATGATTAAGCACTGCCTTCTGGAGAGAGGCTGCGTCAGACTTAAGTATAATTTGATTTCATCCTGAAATTTACAGACCGTGATGCTGAATAACATTTGTGTGTTTGTTTTTTAATCGGGGAATTTTATGTGGTTGCGTGCTTTTTGGGAGAAACATCATTAAGGACCCCACTACTGTAATAAGAAAATGCGATTTAATTATTTTGTGCAGTGTGGCTGAAAATAAATGGCCCAGTGAAAACATTTGTAAGTGGCACCCTGGTCTGGCACCTTCGACTATCGGGGACCCTTTTAGGACATCAAATCATACATCTTCAAAAGCTGTCCTGCCGATTGCATTAATAACTAATAATTCATTAATGTGGATTGTCACTGGCACCTGTGGCTAATCTTTGTGTTTCAGCAGCTGCGTCGCCAGCGCTGCAAAAATAATGGGAAGAAAAAGAGGGAAAATCCTTGATGTACGAGTGAATTGGGGACGAGTGGATTGTCAGCCGCAAAACCACTCCTGATTAAGATCATTAGCTGTTATTATGACTCTGCTTGTGTGGGGATTCTGAGTTCCATTTGAATGTCAGTAATAACCCTCTTAGCCAATTATCCTGCATTTAAAAGGAAATCACAGAGGCATTTTCTGTTGCGAAGTGTTGAATTACTGAATAGATTTGCTAATTAATTTTTTTTTTGTTCCACAGCGTCTGACATTAAAGGCTAAGTTCTCCAGCAGTTCCCCTCCACAGCTGTACTGCATTAAATGTATATGTTTAAGGAAATCAGAATTACAGCCATGTTTGTTTTGGGGGGAGGGGAGTTTTCATGATACTTCAGTGGCATGTTCGGGTTTCTCAGGCTTGGCGATTCAAGGCGCTGGAGCTGTTCTGTGCTGTAGGGGATACAGAGGGAGTGCGGACCCTGTGGTCTGTAGCTTTTGGCACTTCAAGCTGATGCCTGTCGTTGCCAACTGGCCATGAAGTGGGGCTCGTCAGCAGCCCCGCTGCGATTGTCTCAGGTTCCTCCCGGCCTCTGGGGGACTTGCACATTTTAGCACAGAAGCGAGTTTTTCCCAAGTGAATTGGCAAACATCAGCAGGGAAAATCCATTCTGCTGGCATGTTGGCTCCCTTGCGCCTTACTTGATCTGTGCCGTTTATTTGTGACAACTTTGTTGGGTTTTTTTGTTTCTCCGTGTGCCTTTTCAGCCGTGGGGAAAGGTAATTTCTAGTTGTGTGCAAACCAGAAGAGCAGTTTGCTCTGGTCCAATTAGGCCCTTTGTTAGCATAATGGAGAGCTTGTGTGGAATGCAAACACAGAGGTGCTCCAGGACAGGGGGAAAATCTTGCAAGAGCGACGCTTTATAAGTATGAATTAGTTGGTTTTTTTTTTTTGTAGAATGGCATTTGCACTTCTTGATACGATTCCAGAAAGTGAAGGGGTTATTTAACTTCTCCTTGAGCTCACAATAGGCAGAGCACATTGTTTAAGCAACCCGACTCTTTGTGCAAGTTGGAATGTAACGTCATCCTCTTCGTTCTCTTTCAGATCCTGATGCACACCAAGGACATGGTGCAGAAGGTAATGGGGCCACTGGGAACACAATGTATCTTCATCCTCCAGTTTCCAGTTTCCAAACTGGAAACAAAAGGCCAAGGCCATCAACTTCCAAACAGACAAAATATCCTTACTGAAGTGACTGTCACTGCTGTGTAACTTTTTTTGCTCAGCACTGTTTACTTTCCAAGATCATGGAACAGCTCCCAGTTTTCAGTGTTTCAGCTCATCTGCTTAACACAGGGTTTTGGAGTTTAAGGAGACCAAGTGATCTGAATGTTTTGAGAACATTAAATGATGCGGCGATGGCGTTGTGACCGTCTGTGTGCCCCTGTGTTGTAGATGAACCTGGATGTGATTTATGGTGACACAGACTCCATCATGATTAACACCAACAGCACCAACCTGGAAGAGGTCTTTAAACTGGGAAACAAGGTACTGTTCCATTTCAGCCTTATAGTCTCCCCTTCACATCCTCTTCTGGGCTGCAGTTAGCGTCTTCTGCACACATCGCAGTGGCAGGCACAGCCCTTGCTAATCACCCTCTCAGCCAATCGGATTTCAGCGGTGTCTCTGCGCGTGTTCTGAATCGCACGAGATGGCCTAACTATAACATCAGGATGGTAGACGAGTCCTGTGGCTTCTTCTCCACTCAGTTGGAGCAGAAGCTGACCTCAGCAGGGTTCTTTCAGGCGACAGTTGGGGGAGTTCCTCAGATCGGTTAACAGATGACGGCCTGTGAGGGCAAGATGGTCTGTCTCTGGACCCTCTCGTCTGTAGTCTTTCTCATGTTTGTGTGGCAGTCCCTGCAGTCCAGGCGCTGCGGGTTCGAACCTGGGCCCCTTAGTTGGCTGAGTCAGGCCAGGATCCCTTGGAGCCAAGTTGGCCAAGGCACAGCAGGGACTTCTGGGACATGTGCAGGCACGCGAGCGCTTGCGGTCACATCGGGTGGAGACGTCCGTCCCTTTCCTGCAGCTGTTGGTACATCCCAGCTCTGTGGAGCTCGCAGGGCGACCAGTCAACAGCCGCTGGTGGGCAGCTGTGTGGGAAAAGTACCTCTGTGATTTTGCCATGTGGCGCAGGGGCTGTTGCTGGAGAACTGAGGCCCGCGCCGTTCAGCAGCTCCAAACAGGTTGGGGAGGAAGAGGAAGAAATGCAGTCTGATGGAGATAATTGCTCCCGAGGCTAGAGGGCTTCAGTGTTTGCTCTTCTTCCTTCTTCCAGGTGAAGAGCGAAGTGAACAAGCTGTACAAGCTGCTGGAGATCGACATCGATGGCATCTTCAAGTCCCTGCTGCTCCTGAAGAAGAAGAAGTACGCGGCGCTGTTGGTGGAGTCCACAGGGGACGGGCACTACACCACCAAGCAGGAGCTGAAGGGCCTGGACATTGTCAGGAGGGACTGGAGTGACCTCGCCAAGGACTGTGGGAAGTGAGTGTCCTCTGGCAGGGCTTGGGCGCCTTGCCTGTGAATACCAGGGCTCTCTGATTACCGGGTTATTTACTGCTCATTCATTGCTCTTTTCCATTGCTCTCTGTCAGCTGCTGGGTTTAAGCAGAGGGCCACAGAGACTTTATTGGGGCATTAAGATCTTTACGACGGGGCTTTGCGATTGTGCTCTCTCCAAGTTCCCAAATGAGTAGAAAGCTGTCTACATCTCGTTCCCAGTTTACACGGAGCAGAGCAGATCGAAGATAATAGAACAGTCCCATTATCCTGGATTTATTTTCTTGCTTGTATTTTAAGATGGCATGTGCTCTTGGCACTTCAGTCGCCCACATCGGCTGCATTCAGTAGATCAGGCTCTTCCAGGCTGTGCACCCGGACTCTGCACTTCCTGTCCAAGCTTAGCCGAGTGAGAAAATGTTAGAAAGTTTTATATTTCTTTTACGAACACGTTACTTTCCTTTAGCTTTTTCTTCTAATAAGTGCAGGTAATGGTTTCAGTTGTGTTCCAGTTTTTTAAAAGCTGCAGTACGTGTGTGGTTAGATTCCTTTGTTTTAAAGGGGAACTGCAATGCGATGTTTCTGTTTCGGGGTTAGAAAGAATCAGCATTGAGTGCATTTCAAACTGCAATAAGAGTAAAATGTAGACATTAGTGTAACACCTCCAATTCACATCATAAAATAGACTAAATTTCCAGGTCTGCGCAGCGCCATATTCTAATATTCAGAACAAGGCAACTAAACATCCAGTGACATGAAGTAGCCTTATGACACTGTAAACACGCAGGCTTGTGAATACAGCTCTTGTAATCCAATAGAGGTATTGCTTCCAACTTGGAGACGGTTTTGCCGATAAATAGAACTTACTTGTTAACTCTGCCTTGTCAGATCACATTGGAACATTTCTGCGATTAAATGTCTGCTGCACAACCTGTACTTGTTCGCTCGTCCGTCACATGACATTAGCCACTGTGGAGACTGGTGAGCAGGAAGGGCCGCTTCCTGTCGCAATTCGCCCAAACTCTCGCTCTCTCGCCTGTGGTGAGACCAGGGGTTTGCAACAACACGCCGGCTTACAGTACTTTCACAAAGTTCACGATCTTGTGCTCCGTTTGAAATGCATAAAAGGTTTCTTTGCCGTCAGTGAATTTATTTGGTTACGGAGACTAAATAACCGGTCCGAGAAATCCAATGGATACTTCCCATTAACATGAAGTGCTGGGAGATGTTTGGTCGGGGAAGGTGCTGTGAGTCACAGTAGGGTGCCGTGTTTTTTTTGCTCAATAAGCCTGCGTTCTCCCCTTCAGCTACGTCATTGGTCAGATCCTGTCCGACCAGCCCCGGGACACCATTGTGGAGAACATCCAGAGGCGCCTGATGGAAATTGGGGAGAGTGTGGTGAATGGCACCGTCCCCCTCAGCCAGTTTGAAATCCACAAGGTAAAGGCTGTGAGAGTGTTGGTCCACTTGCATATAGAAACGGCACTCCGTATTTCCTGGGTTTTCTTCACATGGAACCACTTCTTCAAAGGCTGACAACTGAGCAAAACCAATTCGCTCGTTAGCCGTGTGTGTTGTATGCTGCGTAGACGTTTCCCTTCTGCTGAGAGTAAGAAGTCGAGACGTTTCTCTCCAACGCCGCTGATGAGAAATGAGTGAGTGCAAGCCCATTCTGACAGCGTGAGCATCTTGTACCGTGATCTGACCAGACCTCAGGAGCGAGTCAAGGCTCGGCCCCGGTTCAGAACTGGGTGGAGGTACCCCTAGGGTCCTTCTGAGCTTTCCTCCTTTTGTGTGCTGGAGTCAGAGAGAAACGTGCTCTCACAGAGGTCACTCAATTCCAGGACACCCCAGAGAGTTGCACAAAAACAAAAAACATTCCTGTGCAAATACGATATCTGTTGCCGTTAAGTACAAAAAAAGGCAAAGAAGAGGTTTTCAGCTTGGTTTAAAATTATTTAGCGTTTCATCATCTTTGTTTTGGGGTCACAGGGCTGTATATAGGAAAAGCTCTGATATACAGAGGACATCCTATGTGGTTGTTGCTCCTCTAAAACTATTAGAAAGCTCACTGGCAGCCAGTGTACAGACCCAAGCACAGAGGTGATATAATCAGCAATGGCATTTCACTAAGTGACGGTATTATAGGTTTACTGTAGTTAACTAATACAGTGTTGTACACTATGTACAGGACCTGTTTTCTGTCTTGCACTTCTTAATTAAGGTATATCCTGTGACATAAGCTTTATAACAAGCCCTAAACAATACTTTTGCATACACCGGGGTTCCACCCCCTGCCTCCCTTGTCTGGCCTGAATCCTTGTGCACAGAATGTGTGGGTGCAGTTTGCAGGCCGGCCCTGTAGGTGGTGCTGTGCTCAGGGGTAATGGCGGTTATTGTATTGTACCCGTCTCCTTGCAGGCCCTGACCAAGGACCCGCAGGACTACCCTGACAAGAAGAGCCTGCCTCACGTGCACGTGGCCCTGTGGATCAACTCTCAGGGAGGGAGGAAGGTGAAGGCTGGGGACACTGTCTCCTACATCATCTGCCAGGTGAGCGGGACTGTGTGGGAGGCTCACCTCTCAGGCCTGAGCCCCCTGGAGTCACAGCAGGGCCTCGGCCTGGCGGAGGAAGAGCTGCCCGTGACACCCGCGTATCTGCTCCTCTTCGTCGTCTCCTGAGGGTTTCTGACAAAAGCACAGCTATTTCATGCAGGTGTGGGTGGTGCATTTCGACCCATCTTGACCCTCTGGCTGATAATAGGCTAAGAAACCCCACTGACTAACAACTAAAACAGGGAGACTTCATTACTTCAATGAAAATGTCAAAAGATGGCTAATGAATTTCAAGTTCTCTCTTTTAAATATATGTATATTAAATTGAGACGGGATTTATTGTAATTTCACACCTACGTTAGTGTTAGTTTCAATATAAAAAAAAGCCATTAGCTCTTTCCCTTTTATACTTTCGCAGTAAAATTGATGTTAATTTACGTCAGGTCCCAAGCTTTTAGAGTACGGCGGAGTGTATCGGTGTGTATATAATCACGGGTAATTGGAGAAGGAAGAATGACAATCAATGTCTGCTGTGTAGCAAACTGCAGGATTTTACAGATCTGGTTTCTGGTGATGTCAGAGGATGTGTTGGATCCTTGCATTCAGTAGCTGGGTTTCCACACATCCGGGAAGATGCAGGCAAATGCCCAGCAGCCAAAGTGCGGGCTCGCGCTGTGTACATCACCACCGATGGAGAAGACTCAACACTCCCTGAAGGCAGCAGGGGGCCTGTGGGCCTGTGGGCCTGTGGGCCGGGAAAGGAACGAGTCAGCAGTGCCGCCTGCGGCTCCAGACTTGGACACATGGTTTAGACCCCTTGAGGCAGGGAGTAGTTTGCCCAAGTCCTGCACATCTCGGTAGAGTTAAACCACAGAAAGTCCCCTGAGCAGCAGCAGTGAGTATCGGCCACCCGGAAGTCTCGGTGAGGGGCCCCGAGCTCATGGGTGTTGTTTCCGCAGGACGGCTCGAACCTGGGCGCCAGCCAGCGGGCCTACGCCCTGGAGCAGCTGCAGAAGCAGGACGCCCTGAGCCTGGACACGCAGTACTACCTCTCCCAGCAGGTCCACCCGGTGGTGGCCAGGATCTGCGAGCCCATCGAGGGGATCGACTCGGCGCTCATCGCCACCTGGCTAGGTCAGTGTGCCCTGGCAGGGCTCCTCACTTGCCCCAGTGCGGCCCGGAGGCGGGAGTCCCACTGGCCTTTTCCAGCTCCCTCCTGCTCGTCCAGAGCCTGTCAAGTACATGACACTACACAAGTGCAGGTTGTTGTCCAGAGAGCTTGCGAAGCTAGTTGATTCTTTCAGTCCCGAACACCTTTTTTGTTTCTAAATGACACACACGTTGCGTTGGGAGTGTGCACCCCAGAACCACTGCAGCTGCCAGACCGTTCCCCTCAGCCTGAACTCGAGGCACTCTGGCCCTCTGCAGGGGTGTCATCTTCTTCCAAACAAGGGGTCAGGTCAGCACTGATGGTGTCAAGAAGTCAAAACGGCCACTAATTAGATCACAGGAAACAAGCGCAGTTAAAAGAGTAAAACATTCCCAGCTGACACTGACACTGACGCCCAGCTGCCGGCCTGAAGTAAAGAGCTGAGCGGGGTGTACAGAGATTATTTGTATAGTCTGTGGAATTGGAGGTCGATTGCGATGTCAATGCTGTCCGACAGCGAGTTATTTGACACGAGACTTCTAGCGCCTCCGCCGTTTCAGACCGTGTTAACTACGTTTCGCCCCTTTGGGTGTTAAAAGCTTCCAGCAGGAACTGTTGTGTCGGAAAAAGTAATTCTCCAAATTATCGGCTTGAGAGCATGCATGAGCCCCCTGCAGCGGGGCCTGGCTTTCCTGATTTCTGGCCCTGCGGCTGAGAACTGGCCTTGCTGGTGATGGGGGAGTCTCCCATGTTAAACGCAGCCTGGAGCCTCCTGCTCCGTGGCTGAGGAGCATGCCTGCCAGCAGATGGCAGCTCTTGAAGGCACTATCCTCCCTCAGGGAAGGTCTCCTGCTCAGGGCCTGCAGGGGTGATCTCTCCCTCCAGCCTGGCGCTCTGCTATTGAGTGGGCTCTACAGACCTGAGTGAAGCCCCAAAATTATTTCAGGGCTTGGTTTTTCGGGGGTGGGAAGGGTCCCTTACCTTTGTCAGGCCTCTGCGGGGTGTCTAGGGGAGGCTATTCGATTCACTTGCCGAAGCGGGGAAGAATCGGAGCCCGAGGCTGCCAGGCCCCAGGCGTTGTTGTTGTTGTTGTTGCGAGCCGAGGGCCAGGAAGCCCCTGCCGTGTCGGACCTGCTGCTTGTGGCTGTGTTTCACCTGAGTTTTCTTGGTCAGTTTGTTCCCTCCTGCACAGATACTTCAATATTTAACCAATAAGCCACCTCTGAGCTCATTTTCAGCCGGAAAAAATATTTTTTTCCATCTGTGAAGTTCTAGAAGATTTATTTAAGTGCAGTTTTTAGTTTATTAGGCTGGGTGGCTTCAGAGATCCAGTGTTTGTTTGTTTGTTTTTAATTGTATGGCAAGGATTTTTCCGATTGTCTTCGTGACCACTGGACAGCTCTCACAGCCTCGCCCGTGACAGGGTTTGACCGTGAAGCTCTCGGACTTTGAAACAATTTGGTTGTGTCATGCCAGGTTTAATCCCTGTTAACAGTGAAGCAGGGCGCAAGTGGAGACTGTGAGGAAGTGCATTAAATGCAGGGAAAAAAAAGAGCACTTTACTCAAAGGGAGGTGGGAGTCTGGAACAAGCTGCCCAGCCACGTTGTTGAAGCCGATACTCCGGCTGGCCTGGCATCCAGGAGCTACCAACCCTACCAGACGGGCCCAGCGGGCTCTTCCTGCTCGTCGCCCTTCTGTGTTTACGGTTGACTTCAGCCCCTTGCAGCCGAAGCTCTGGACCCCTGCAGGAGGCTGTCAAATCAGCACTTCCCCCCCATGTGCTTTGCGGGCACGTTTCTCCTGCCAGGGGGCACAGCGCGCCCCCAGACGGCAGAGCCAGCAGGCCCCTCTCTGCGCTGCCTGCCATGTTCTCCTCCCACACGCTTGCTAATATTAGCAAGGGCCTTGATTAGTCCTCGCTAATTAGTTAAAATAGCAGAAGGTGTTCTGCGTGGAGCTCTTTTTCTCGTGTCACTTTGCTGCAGCTCTCTCTTGACATGAGCATGCCTCCCCACAGCAGGGATTTTAGTCCTTCTCTAAAAAAAATGTTGCTTATTATTTTTTAACGAGTAATCTCGAAGGGTAAATATTTTGCGGTTAATAAAAAAAATGTATACGAATTTTCGAAACATTGTTTTTAATAATAAAACTTCAGAGGTACACCATCATTACATCACACGTAAATTCCCTTGAATTTTTGACCATGCTGATGTTGAAATTATTTTTGTTTTTCCACGGTGCAAGATTAATATTGCTTTCCCAGTATGGGTTTCAGTATTTTTGCAACCACAATAATAATGTGGCTGGAGAGCTTTTTTAACATATTAATTTTAACAATGACAGTCTCTCCTCTACAATCCTTACCAAGCTGTGACATTAGAGTTCTTTATTAAAGAGGGTTTTTTGTCTTAATAACAGCAAGACAAAGGCTTCAGGATTGATTAAAATACATTCCTTTCATCATTTAACATTCGAATGAAGGGAACTCTTGTCTGCTTAAAAATACTTTTACATCTTTCATGCCCTGGGTGCTGTGGTAGAAATGCCAGTTGCTATAGAAGTGACACTGTCACTATCGATTGCCTCCCGTCATGTGCGTTTGCCTAACACGGGGAAGAACCTTCCCTTCTTGCTGAAAAATGGAATATTCCCAAAGCCGTCAGCTGGTAAGAGCCGTCCACACAGGCAGCGTGTGGAGTGGTGTTCGCTGCGCGTCCCGCCAGCCGTGACGTCGGCGTGTCTGTCTCTGCAGGCCTGGACCCCGCCCAGTTCCGCGCCCATCAGCAGTACCAGCGCGACGACGAGAACGAGGCCCTGCTGGGGGCGCCGGCGCAGCTGACGGACGAGGAGAAGTACCGCGACTGCGAGAGGTTCAAGTTCGCCTGCCCCCGCTGCCGCACGGAGAACGTCTACGACGCCGTGTTCGAGGGCGCGGTGAGGCCGCCGGGCCGCGGGCCGCGGGCGGGGGTCGAGGGGGCCGGGGGGGGTTAAACACGAAGCGCTTTTCTGCGCCCCTTTGGCCCGTTGGGCTGAGGAAACAGTCCAGCGCTGCTCGCCACCCGTTACAGCAAGCTGACGAGAGACTGAACTCTCCCCTTTGGCTCGGGGGCCATGTGAGTGTGACCACTTCCAGACTTGCCAGCGGGTCAGAACTGCACATGGAGACTCAGTGGAGCTCTCCCGGAAGGGTAACAGCTCTTGGAGATGACAAGCTTGACGTGTCGGCTTTCCTCTCTGGATCAGCAGGCCTGCAGGAAGTATACAATAACTTGAAGAATTCCCTTCACACCATCTGCTAGTAGACCTCGGCAACAGAGCAGCGTACGTTGAAATCAGTTCTGTGGCCAAATCACATCCTTTATCTGTATTAAACTGACATAACAGCCGAAAGATAAATACTTTGGAACTGGAAGATGACCGCTGTGAGCAAGGGGTCTGTCAGGAGAGTGTCTCATCAGAGGAGAGTTTGATCTCATCTGACAATCGACAGATTTATTGAGTTTGTCTCTGTTGCAACTGATACCTGTCAGAAATTTGGCCGAGGAGTTTGGAGAAAGTTCACGGGAATCAGTGCTCTGTGCAGGTGTTCTCGCCTCTTCTTGTTATGGGGCAGTGTTCTTGTTGCTGAAAAGCACCTTTGGGTTGGCTTTTCCATCGCAGGCAGGCACGGCCGGGTCCGGTCCGGGGGCTCGTCTCGCGTGGGCTGACGGAGAGAGAGGAGAGACCGACCCCGAGAGGGCAGACGCGTCTGCTCCCCTCCTCGCAGGAGAGCCTCGTGCTTCTGATCCGCTCGCTTCAAAGCCCTGCCTTGAAATAGTTCGGGCTGTTGCAGGGGAACACAAACTCTGCGGTTGATGGATTCGTTTTTTTTTCCACCTTCGTCCTTGCTAATAAACCGTTAAGGCGGTCCAAAGGCTTGAGGTCCCGAGATGAGAAAGAGCTTATCGCGCCCATTAAAGTTTGCACATACTTTTTGTTTTTTGGGGGGGAGATTTTGGAAGTAATGAAAATTAATCTATGAAATATATCCTGCAACTCATCTTTGTGCCGCAGCTGTCCTCCCTGTTCTTGAGGATCGCCGCGAGGAACAGGCGTCTGGTATGCCGTCCTTCCGCACAGCGGGGCTGTGTCTGCCAAGCCCCCTCCTCCCTGGCCTTGATCTGCACGGGGAAAAATGAGCCCGAGCAGGAGTCTGCGCGCACACAACTTGCGATAAAAATGAAAACAAACGCTCGGCCTCTCCCCCAAAGCCTTGACATGTAGAGTGGACCGGCCCTTGTCAGAATTAAAAGTAATTATTCCCAGTTAATTTGGGCAAATGGCAGATGTCTGGAATGCCTGCGGTCGAAGCCGAGCCCAGCCTGGAGGATCGGCGGAGGGGAGGGCTCGGATCTGCACAGCCTGGCTGAGTCCTTGACTCTTGCTTCACTCGAGCTGTAAATAACGCAGAGTTAATTGCCCGAGTGTCTTTTTAGTTTGCAGATGGGTTGGCTGTCGGCGCGAGATGTCGAACTGTTCCACCTGGTGCGCGAGTTAAAGACGGGGTGGCGGGAGGAAAGGCGCTGGGTTCAGTCTTATAACTTTTAAGAACAGTTTTAGTGCTGGAGAAGGCTTTCCGATCCAGACTCTTGAGGTGTTTGCTGGACAGGGCAATGCCTTTCCCTCGCCAGCAGCCAGGGGGCTGGGGCAGTAACCGCGCAGGCACGTCCTCGCCCTGGCGCCTTGGGGCTTCGCCCTGCCTGGAGAGACTTGCCCGGAGCTCTGGGGCTCTCTCCTCCTTCGTACGATTGCGCTTGTGACGCCGTCGGAGACGCGCTGTGGAGCTGCTCCGTTTCCTGCCTGTTCGTGGGTACAGTAACCGGGAGTAAAGTGGCTCGATTCGTGTTCTGGAGCCCATGGGACTGCCTGGGGTCGCGACCCCAGTGAAAAAGCCAAACAGCATCGGCAGCAGGGTTTAGAGTTCCCTTCCACTTCTGTTGTTGAGAAATCGCAATCCTATAATGTCATTCTAAGCCTACATATAATTCCTGAAACAATTCTAGGATCTGTGAAATTATGCGGCACTGCCGAAAATGATGCAACAAATTGTTTTGCAAGTACAAGTCCGAGTACCGCGAGTCTTTTCCTTCCTGTGGGCTGATGTCCATTCAGGTCTAAAACCACCAAACTAATATCTCTTGTTACTGAAGTCGGCTCTGAGCCCCAGCCTCATGTATAAAAGGCTAATGCATTAACACATACGCACCCCCTGCTAGGACTCATTTCAGAAGCAATAGTAATGCTTTGCAGCTTTGGCAAGCACAGTACAAATTGAGGTTGAAAATGGGATTTGGAATTTGCTGCCAGCGCATTCTTATTTATATATTTGATAGTCGCTTGCCCTCTAGGGCCACTGAATAAAACACCTTGACAATGGAGAATTGCTGTACCGACAGTTTCGCTTATTTCTCTTTCTTTTCTTAAAAAGTTTTTTTTTTCTTCTGTTAAGGGAAATGAAATGTACAAATGGAGGGGAAAATGGACACTGTTGGAGGCTTTTCTGGTGTCCAATTAGCGCTCCAGTCTGGACTGGGGCAGTGTTCTGAAGTTTTTTTTCCAGGTGGAGAAGGAAGTGGGATGTTTGTTTGTTATTTCACAGCAACTAAGTGACTTTTATCATAGTTTCTGCACTTTTCCAGGCGCTAGGCAGTGTGTCTGTATGTCTTTATAGCACGTCTCTCCTGATTTTTTTATTTTCCTCCTGTTTTTCAGGGCGAGCATCTTCAGCCCAGCCTGATGCGCTGCTGTGGTGACCAGTGTGAAGCCTCGCCGATCAGCTTTCGCGCTGAAATAAGCAACAAACTGGTGCTGGACATCAGGCGCCACATCAGGAAATACTACAGCGTGAGTGCACATCTTCAGGCTTTAACCCGCTGTCTTTCTCCCACAGCTTTTCGTTATATAGAAACGAGGTTTGTACAACGTATTGACATTCCGTGTGAAAACGGGAATGCCCGTCTCTCTCTCCTGTTGCAAGTTTGGGTGGTTCTGAGTAAGGGTGCTCTGCTGAGCTCTGGGAAACTGCCGTTACATCTGGGGGAGCGGCTGCTCTCTGCTTTAGATCTTTTTGTTTGGATTGGCCGGCGACCACGATCTACCCTTGGTGCAAAAGATAAGGGCGAGAAGCTGAAGTTCCCTTCTCCGTTGGAAACGCGCGTCAGCTTGGTTTGTTTTCTGGCCTCCCCGTTGTCCACCTGTTTCCAAGCCCGTCGGAGAGCACTGCACCTGAGAAGAGCCCCTGGCCTGTTTTCAGGAGCAGCGCTGTTCAATGGCAGGCCTGGCTTCACGGTCTTGTCTCGGTCTCGGTAGGGTCAGTGAATTGCCTGCGCCTGCACACGCTGGCCCCCCTTCACCATCGCACTCGTCTGAGGAAGGCCTTCTTCTCCGCAAGTCCTCTGTGCTTGTGAATAAGTGCACAACCACCGGCATGTGTGGCAGGAGAGCGCGAGTCTCAAGCGCACGTTGGCCAGACTCTGGGATAAGTGACCGGCGTCGCCCGAGAGCTCGGCGAGGCGCGGCAGCGCTCGTTTTGTTGATCAGCTGAGCTTCACGGTGTTTGGTAGATGCGAGAGGACTGGGTCGAGGTCATCAGGACAGGAGACGGGGAGGCGCTGGCAGCTCCGCAGAGGCTGGGCTCTCCCGGGGGTGGGTTCTGGGGAGCATGAGCTTCCGCCGCCTGACCCGGCTGGAGGGGAGTGTGTATCGCACGCGCTCACAGGAGGGAAGGGCGTTGTCTTCTCAAGGTGCTGGAAGGCAGACGAGACTTCTTGTCCCGCGCGCGCAGGGCTGTGCAGCTCGCCCGCTGGCCGAGTGTGGGGAAGCCTGGGAATCAAAGCCCCTTCCTGTCTCCGCTCATTTGAAAGATACCCTCCCTGTTTGGATCTGTCTTTGTGAAGGCCGGTCTTTTATGTCTTTTCGCCTGGCCGGGTGGGGAGGGGGGCGTGGGCCCGTGCTCGCTGTCCGCCGCAGGAGCGATCCCAGGTCTGCTGCAGGGAGTCAGACCCTGGAGACGGCGCTTAGCAGGGGTGATTCTGGACAGCTGGAGTCGGTGGCACCTGCTGAAGGTCCAAATCGGGCGCTGCTTTGGCACAACAAACAGTTTTTAAGTGTGCAATCCTGGGATGTCAATACAAACTGCCACCGTGCCCGGGATCAGTCAGGCAGGTGTTGTCGTCAGGATTGGTGGGTGGGTGGAGTTTCCTAAAACTCTCCCTCCAGACCCCCCCAGCCCCCCCGCAGGCCAGTGGCTCCGGCCTCTGCGGTTCGCCCTGACGTGGGTTTGGGGCTCTGGTCAGTCGCGCTGTCCAGCAGCAGCGGGGGCGCCCCAGCTGGCACTGTCTCCTCTGAGCCCCCTTCCCTAGTTTTCGGGAGTGCAGGGCGCCCTCTCCGCCGCGGTGGCTGTGGGGCTGGCGAGCTGTCGTCTGGCTGGCGGCGGGGGCGCGGAGAGCGGGAGAGATACCGAGCATGCTGGGTGTGTGTGGGGGGTGTCTTGGAACTGTCTGATATGTGTAATTGCTCGTAAATCACTGTCAGGAAAGAGCCACGGTGTTTTTTTTTATTCCAACTTAACAGTACTTTGGGTAATTTTCAGTAATCCGGTAAATACAAATTGTAGCTTGATTATCCATCTGTCAGCACCAGTTTTTAATGGATGAGTGCGTCAGCTGCATGCGATAAAGACATAAATAGGAAAAATATGGGGGGTCTAATTATAAGGCTGCAGTGTTGGTAAGAGGCCACATAAACAAGGCATCACTGTAATGCTTATTAATTGTTAATAATGCCTTTGGGAATGCATCGGTATACAACAGAATGTCTTTTTCGGCTTTGTTTGTTTGTACTCTGCCAGTTATTTTACTCGATTCCTCTGAATTAACCGATTTCAGTGGAAGTACCTGCTCCTGTCAGAGCCGTGCAGGGTATCCCGTTTCCGGAGGGTGAGACGCTGCTGAAGAGAGATCCGCTTATTTTTCAAGCTCCCTCTTGTGCGGAGTTGGGATTTGTGTCCGATTGCGTGTTGGGAAGGGTCTGTGACAAGCGACGGGACGAGCTGCTGGTCTGGGAAGGAGGGGGGGTTGTTGAGTTAACGACATGGCATCCTTCCCATCGGAAAATCCCAAAAAGCTGTGATTTTCATTTCCTTGTGGAGTACAGAATAAGGGAAAAAAGTTTTGATGATGTCGAGTTCGTCAGGGTATCGCTGCCCTGGAATCAGTCCAAAGGAAAGCAGTCGGATCCTTTCCCAGTCTCAGTGCCAGGGCTAGCCGTGCCGGGGTGGAAGAGCTGGGACTGTCTGGTCTTGGAGAGCACGAGGGGGCCCAGCCTACACTGGAAGGAGCTCTGGAGAAGCTCGTCCGTTTCGCGGATGTGCACCGATATGGAAACCGCCGCGCAGACCGGGCGAAACGCAGCTGTGGGCGTCCGGCGCCTGTAACGCGCTGCGGGGCCAGTCGGAGTGACAAGTCGCCCGCCCGCCAGGCCTGGCACCGCGGGGATTCTCGGCGGTGGGGAGGGGCCCGAGGGCGACATCACGCGCGGAGATGACGCGAGCTCAGGCGTGGTCCGCCGTCGTCCTGGACACTCGCCTAGAAGAAGCCGCCCCCCCTCCCCGTGTGCCGGGTGTGCCTTTAGTTTCTCTTCCCCGCTGCTGCGATTGTGCCCTGGATTGCCAGTTCCAGCTGTTCGTGCCGGCGAGCGGGACAGCGGTCAGCGCAGGGGGGCGTGGTGCCCGAGGAAGACGGGGCAGGCTGGGGGACAGCGGTCAGCAGCGGTCAGCGCAGGGGGGCGTGGTGCCCAAGGAAGACGGGGCAGGCTGGGGGCCGGGGGGCAGAGCCGCTCGCTCTGTGTGCTGCAGGTGAGGTCTTCCCACTTTAGAATTCCAGATCAGGCCCATTGCTGCAGGCTAAGAAATAGAAGATATATGAGGGCCTATAGGACTTCCAGCAGGGACGATTAATTCTTTATGGATCAGTTGAAATTTTCTTCTAGTTTATTTAAGCCTTATTGCTCAGATAAGACATGTTGTTCCTTTTTTTTTTCCAGTTTTGCACAGCAAGTCATGCTCAGAATTTAGAGCAGTCGTCTCTTGCTGGTGAAGTGTAACACTTCCTGAAGGCTCTTTGTGTTAAGTTGGTTTTGTCGGGGAGGGGGGAGCCCTGAGGAAGGGGAGGGAGAGTTTTTTTCTGCTGTGTGAGTGTCGACAGCTGCACCTCTGCGTGTTTGGTGACAATATTTAATCAGTCCAGTATTGCAGGCCTTATTGATATTCAACATAACCTCCACAGACCAAACAAGCTGGAAGCAGCAGTATTTAATTGCTACACACCCTTGAGTGGATTTGATGGACAGTGCGCAGATCCCTGCCTGCTTGGTGTAGCGTTCCTCGAGAGAGGGTTCTGCCTCCACGCCTCCGAGACGGCCCTGGTCACCGAAGTGGTCTGTCGGATTTTAAAGAAATGCTAGTGCGTTTAATGAGAGGGGTTCTTCCATATCTCGATGATTTGTGGCTGCCAAGGTGCTCTTAGTCAGTGTAGATGTCTCGATGCGTCCAGATTCTTTCTGTCCTCGCAGTTCATGGGGCGCTTGTGGGGCTCGGTGCTCTGTAGGGGCGCTGGGAGAGTATCCTGTGTCGTTCGCCCTGCCCCATCCATCCAGACCAGTGCGCTACAGGCCCGGTGCATCAGAACGTTTGTTTTTTTCCCCATCGGCACACAAGTGGACTAATTTTCCGTGTGTTAGAGTGTTAATAATTACTGTATGTCTTCCTGTTTATAAAATAATGATTGCGCTTTTCAGCGAGCTGATAATATTTTGACGGCTGCTTCGTGCTGAAGGGAGGTAGCAGGCTTTTTGACAAGACTTTTAACTCTTTTTAATCAATCCGCTGCTCTGACTTGACGCCTGTATTTGGCACGCACCCGTTCTCTGTGGCCCCCCCTCGCTGATTTTAACTCCTCTCTGTCCCCCCGGGCCGCAGGGGCGCAGGTATGCAGGTGTCATATCTTTGCTCAGCGGTCGTTTGTTTTTGTCCACTTGCATGTTCTGAAACGGCAGCAGAAACCCTCTCTCCCTGATCTGTGGATGTTGCTTCAGCGCCGCGGCAGCCTGCCCTCCCCAGCGAGCTGCTCTTTTCTGGAAAGAGCTGTGCTCTCTCGCGCCCACGTAGAGACAGTGTTCCACAAGGCAGCCACGTAGCGCTGGTGTGACATGCGGGCTGCGCTGTTTCATCCTTTTTGTTTTGTACTGAACATGCTGCATGCTGGGCCTTGTTTGTTTTTTAATGGCAAAAACTTTAGCTTTGTTGTGCATGTTGCTTTTCACAAATGAAAAGTGTTTTTGGAGCGGACTTTGCTCCAGTTGTTTAGAAGTCATAGGAAAAGTTTGGAGGAATGGCTTTATTCAGAGCCTCCTCGTTCCCTTTCAGCGTTGTTTTGTGTTTTGAGATGGATTTGATTTTGAGGTTGAAAGCACTAGCATTAAGAGCTGTCCCACTGATGAAAATCTTTTTGTCTTGTCTGTTGGTTACTGATATTGTCTCTTTGACTCTTGCAAACAGACATATAACATGCTGTGGACAAAAAGACTGATATTTTTTCTCCCTGTTTTTTTTAATTTGTGTGATGTTTCTTTAATACACAAGTTAGGGTAAGCTCTGACCCACAACCCAGAGAACTGATGCTCTTTGCTCATTGATGTTTTGCACTGCTGCTTCTGTTGACATCTTTTGAAAATTCAGACCCACCGCCACTAAAACCAAATGAGGTAAAAATCTCTACAGACTGACTACAGACTAGAGGAACATTTAAAGGCGTCATTTGCAATGTGCCTCAGATATAATGGAGGAGAACCTGAATTGATTCATTAGTCCTGTCCAGTGTTGGAGATAAAGGGAGCTTGGCTGTCAGTGGAGGGAGAGTTGGAAGGACTGGGGCAATGTGGGTGGGGCTGTGGGCGGGGCTGCACCAGGCCTGCGTCGGTGTGATTGGTGCACAGTGGCTGTGTCAGTCAGAGGGGCGGGGCTTCGCTGGGCCAACCGGAAGAATACCAATTGATAAACTGCATGGGACTGTGAAAGATGGAAGCTTCCTAAGTGGCTTGAAGTCGGCAGAACCAGCCGTGGGAAGGAGAGTGCGAGTGGTGTGTGCAAGATCCTGGACGACCCCCAGTTTGAGCCCACAACCCTCCCTGAAAGACCAGTAAAAGATCTGCCTGTCGGGACTGGCCGGAATTGTCCACCACGAGCTGGCTGTTCCCGGGAGCAGGCGAGCGGCTTGGGGCTGGGGGTCCTGGTGGAGGCCCGCCGTCTCGGCTCCGCGGGCCCGGCTGTAGGTCCAGCCCAGGAGACCAGGAGAGGGGCTGCGTGTGTGTGTGTGAGGGGGGAGGGGGGGTCCTTACTGGGCCACACCCCTGCGGTTTCTTAGGGAAGTGAATCCGCCGTGTTAGAGGGCACCCCTCCCTCGCGCGCCGGCGGCCCAGCAGCTCCATTGTCCTGGCGGAGGTGCAGCTGCTCCAGCGCCTTCCTCTCCCCGAGAGCAGCGGACAAAGTGCCCTCTCCCCGCGCGCACCCCCCCGGCCGCCGGCTCGTGACGAGAGGCAGTGCTGCGTCCTTAAGGATGCCTTTCAGCTGGGGGGGGGAGGACAAATAACGGGTGTTTGTTCCTTAAGATGAAAACACAGTGCGGGATTTTTAGGGGTTTGTGCTTTGGGTGGGGGTGGGGGGGCTGTGAAGGGGGATTTTGGAGCGTAGTAGGTGGTGATGTGAAGTCAGGGCTGTTTGTTGAATATCCTGTTAAAGACCGTTAGCATCCTAATTAATCAAGTTAGAAATTACAGATGGTGCCGCCTCACCCAATTCTCATTATCAATTTTCTGCTCTCGGGAGACAAAGCAAATATAAATTTTGTGTTCGTTTTTTTTTTTGTCATCCCTTCCCTGACTCCAGCATCTCGGGGAAATAACAATGTGGCACAAAAGCCCAGTATTTACCTAGTTGTAATGTGGGTTGCCATGGTGTTTTGCAAATTATTGCAATTATGTTCGCCATGCGGGTCGCCCTTGGTAACTGGAGGAAAAAAAAGTGATAATCCTGTTTTGAACAAAAGGTCAAATTGCTGAATAGAAAGTCTTGATTAACTAGAAGATGTACAAAGTGGAATTATTTCCTACCATTCAGAGCGAGCTGCTGATCAGGTTAAGGCAGAAGGGTGAATAAGTACATCTGTTGATTACTGAAGTACAAAGAAGTGAAAAGATGTTGTCTTGCGCTTTTCTTGTGCTCGCCTTAATGGTGGCTTTTTTGTGAAATTTACCCATTTCAGACGCTTGAAAGAGGCAGCTGGATTAAAGGGAGAAAGATGGGGGGGGGCTCTTTTTTTCTCTCTCGGGGGGATTTGGGGTCTGGAATTTTTTTTTAGCAGAATGTAGGAGACACTAATACTGCTAATGAGTGGTGTGTATTCAGGAACAATCGATCTTGACCGTCCCATTTGTGCTCCGAGTTTAAATTAAACATGTTCCTGGAGAGTTGAAACAGCCCTTGTTGCTCATTGATTTCACATGAGTTTTTTTATTGGCTGGCTTTTTTTTGGCCCTGTTTTTTACCTCTGTAAAAGGGCAGTTTTACCCAATAAAACGATTGTGGTTTTATTGCGTTTTTTCCCCCCTCTGCATTCATAATGTCTAGTGGTTCGAGTGAAATGCTGGCGTTCTCAAACAGGAGTTTTGTTGCTTCCCCACCTGCGCAGCCAGGTACTGGTATTGTCCGAGAAAGTTTCCCCCCCGTCTCTATCGCACATCCCAGTTGTCTGTGGACGTGACGCGATGTCCCAGGTGTTTCCCAGTGCTGTGTGGCTGAGGCCTGATGAGAAGCAGGTTGCTCTGGCCCAGTGCGAGGTATCGCCGAGCTGGACCGGACCCGAGAGAACCCGGAGGGGAGCCCCCTGGGCTTCAGCTCCAGAGCCGTGCGAGTGTGGTCTTTGTGGGGTACAAGCCTGAGCTGTGCCCTTACACACGTTTTTCTCGTCTCGTGTCTTTGAACACAGCCTGGAGTTCTGTCCCCAGCAGCCCAGGAACAAGCCTGCCCCTCCCAGAGTGGTCTGAAGGGGGCGCTGGGAAGTCGGCCCCCCTGCTCTGATTTCAAGGAGAGGAGTGGGCTCCCAGCTCCCTGCTCTGGATGCTGGGCTGTGTTGCTTTGCTCAGTGTTTGGTTAAATTATGTGGAATTCATTTGACTCCTTTAGAAGTGGCTGTATTCACTCTAACTGTTAGATATTGACTGGTATAATTATGTAATTATGAAGCTTTATCCTGTGCCTTTTCAAAGAGAGCTGTTAGGTGTTTGAATTGATTTTTTTTCCTTTTTTTTATCCTGCCTTCAAATAGTTTTGTAGCAGCATTCTGGGGACTGACATATTAAATTAATGATGTCTCTTTGCAATAAAATACATAAATGTTTCAGCTTTCCTTAGGCGGGGGGGGTTAGGGGGAGAACAGTTAAATCACAAGAGGTAACAAAAAGAACAATTTTTAAGACGTGCCTGATGAAGTGTTTGTGAAAACAAGAATGTGTCATTTTGCCTCTCGTTTGAAGACGAGTGTTAGCCTTGTTTACCAGTAAGCCAGCGCTGAAGTGGTTGAGCATGTGTTTTGTGAAAGGTCAGTCTATTCGTGGCTGCAGAAAGCTGTTTCATTGGCTTTTGTATCCAAATCTGTCCTCTGAGAAGAGCTCTGTTCAGAATAGCCTGGACCAAACGCGTTCCAGAGCTTGTTCTTGCCGTTTGGTTTTGGGGGCTGCAAGCAATATGTGGTAGAGTTTCCAATAATCTAGCAGAGTATGCACAGTATGTTTGTTCACTTGTCTAGCCTGTTGGCACACTATACAGCGAAATTATCCCGATATGACTTGTCGTGGAATTTTGATTTAATTTAAGCCTGTGCTCGTGCCTTGCTTCACAGGGACTAAATCTCAAGACCTCGGCTACTTTTTGTGCAGCGAATTTTGTCGTTAAAAGGAATTTTAGTTTGCTACTGACTCCTAAAAAAAAAAAAAAAACAAATCTCGAGCTGGCTTCAGAACCCGCGGTGACATCCCTGTGATCGTATTGCTGCCCGGCCAGCCGGAGCAGCGCGCTGACCCGTCTGGCCCGTGGGGTAGTCAGCCTCTTGATTGGGGACCTGCTCCAGGCTCCAGCAGCGTGCCTGGGCGACTTGCGCCAGTCTCCCACTGCCCCGGTCGGTCCAGCGGCTCCAGGGCTGAGCGCAGGCTGCGTGAGAAAACATCGCAAGAAAAAAAAGAGAGAGAGAGAGAAAGGGCTCAAGTCAACCCGGCTGCTTGGCAGGGTTTACTTTCTCGATCGCTTAGCAACCCCGAAACTGGGACACCGCTTGCTCCCCGCCACTGTTGGCGCAGCAGTGGGGGGGCTCATCTGCATGACCAAAGCGGTGTACAGTCGCAGGTCTTCTTCGCTTTTTTTCCCATCATCGCGAAACTGTGCTGACGCTAACAGCCGTCCGGGCAGAAAAGTTGGTAAACTTGGTCGTTGAGCAGCAAAGCTTCCGCCCCCCGAAGGATCCGTGTTTCTGTGTCCCAGGGAGGAATTGTTTCGAGGGGCATGTGGCCGCTGCTATCCCATGAGCGCACTGGAGGGCAGACCCCGCACCCCTCTATATGCGATCGGTCCGTCTCCAGCGCCGGCCTCTCCTCCCCGGCCGCGGGACCGCGCTCTCGGAGCCGGCTGGTGCTTTTCTGCAGCTTTAATGATCTGAGTGTCTGAAGATACCGCGGCTGCGAATCCCAAATAATTTGGTTTAGCTGTGATCCTCCTCGTTTTCTGCAGTCAGACTTATCAGAGCGTGCGTCGGTCTTATTGTTTAATGGCGCTAATGACCACTTGTTGGGTGGTGCAGTTGACATGGCGTTGTGAGGTTTGGATTTGGTCTTTCTCTTCAGCTCTCCCCCTTCTCTGTTTTGTTACAGAGGCAGCTTTTAAGGCTGACTAAGCGCACTGTATAATGATGTGTTAGTTAGGACATCACCACTGCCCTTGAGTCCAGTGTCACATGAGCCACTTAGTGTTCTCACTAATTTGCACTGTATCTTTTAAGTGATTACGGGTCACAGTCTCAGCCTTTTACATCAGAGCCTTCTCCAGATTAGCAGACAAGTACACAACCTCAGAGTGTGATTTTCCAGCTTGGCAGCGCGAGCGTGCAGCGAGCTGGGCACCATCTTTCTTAAAGCAACACTGCGCTGGGCCTTGGCGCGCAGCCCAGCTGCAGGAGGTCCCGGGTGCCGGCCGCCCCGTGCCCCAGACTGAAGAGGGACGCGGGGGACTGGATGTCTGTCCCATCTTCAGCTCACCTGTGCAAAAGCAATCCCAGCTCCTGATCCATTATCGGGGCCAGGAGCGGAGGGCAGTCCCACAGATCAGGGATTTCGGACCGCGAGGTCTGCAGGCACGGGCCTCTCGCTCGTGTGCCTGTTGCAGTGGCGGTGCCCAGCAGACAACGGCAGTGCTTTCCTGCCTGCGTGTCTTAAGGAACTGGGTGCAAGTAGGCCGGTGGCAGGTCCATCAGCGGGCGAGCTGCCTCAAGCAAGACCTGCCGGGAGTTTTGATAGTTTGCAGTCTGCAGAACCGTTCTTCTCAGGGCCAGAGAAAAATGTTATGGGAGAGAGGGAGAGGCTGTGTGGGTTGAGCAGAGCAGATCCAGCTTCGATGCCAGGGGGAAATGTGGGCCCGTCCAGCTGGAACAGATGTTTGTTAGACTGGTGACGGCATGGCGGTGCCAGCCCTGCCTTGCAGTGGTGGCGCTTTAACTGTGGCAGTTTATCGGGCGCTGTAACGAAGAGACGAGGTGTGTTAAGAACGCACTGATGGAGACTGACTCGTACAAGTGCACTAAGTAGAGTCGAGCAATCAGTTTCCACAGAGCCATTCCGGGGGCTCCGCACTGCGGGAAACATGCACTTAATGGAGTGTGTCTGAGGTGTGATGCGATGCAGGTAGAGAAACGGGCCGGTAGCGGGGCAGAATACGGTACATAGAAGGTTAACGCTCGAGAAAGTTGCACGGAAAGTTTTGGCGGCTGCGACCATCTGGAAATCGCTTACTGTACGTGCGCTTGTCCTGTCTGCAGTCGAGCTATTGTTGAGCGGTTACCAGGGGAGTTCCAGTGTTTGTCCGTCTCGACAAAAGGCGAGCTGAAGTATTTCTTCTAGCATGTCTGTAAAAATTAGTATTGGCCATGTGAGGGGGGGGAGGGAGGAAGATATTCGCCAGCCCAACACCTCTATTCATTTTGCTGTTTGCCCTCCACACGCTCTTTTATGAAGACGTTGCCAGAGCCCATGGGAACTGTACTGTTGATTCTGTTTGGCCCGGGAGCACAATGGAAATTAGACAAACAAGAGGGTAACACATATGCACTTGACAAAGTTAAATCTAAACACCCTGCATATGTCAAATTCAATTACCGGCAGCGTGGCCCGAGAGAGCCTTCTGTGGAGAACACATCGAGAGCAGAGGCCTAATTATCTAAACAAAACACGAAAACAAAGACTTGAACAGCACCAATATTAATTCTGATTTAAAAATAGCTTGCGTCCTACAGCGGCACACAGATTTGATTTCGCCTGGATAATAGAAGCAGTTATTGTTGCTATTTGTACGGACAGGCTTCAGATAAGATGTACAATGGAACTTAAATAAGTAAAGAACATAGAGGCTGATAAGCATGAAAGGAGCTCTCCAGTGTTAATTACAATGGGGAGGAAACAGGAACAAATTACATTATCCTCTCGCAGGGAGGGGGATAGTTTCTGTGTTGCAGTACCTGACCTGCAGAGGTGTAGTTCAGAGACCCACAAGGCAACACCTGCACTTCATGTTACTGCGCCCAGCACTGCTGGATAACAGAGGGTCCTCTGCTGTTTTTTTAATCGCTTTTTGTGCGAATCATTTCTAAACCTGCATCTTACTGCTTTCGCATTGCATTTTATTCAGTCATGTATGGACACATTTTTATTCTGTTGACTGGTTGCACAGCCTCTTATTCTTGGTGAGCCTGGTAATGCTACCCTGAATGTGACCAGGGAGCTGTTCTGTTCAATGTAAGGTCTGCCTTTCCTGTGCATGGTGTGTGATCAACTTACAGACGGAAATCGTAATGTTATTCTCTTAACCTCAAATCTATGCAGGCAGAGAAAATAAAAATAATACACTTGCATCTCAATATTTAATTAGCAATTAAGAGATTAAACAGAGATAGAATTATGTTAAGAAACAGCTAGTCTTCTTAATGTAAAGCCGGAGGAGTTGGTCAATCGCGGAGCATTATCAGAGGTTCTGCTTTCCAGATGGGTTATTGATTTATTTGACTGTTTCTTTTATTAAAAGCCACTTGCACTCATAACCAGTACTCCAGCTGGGCGTTTTACTGGAGCAAACAGAGTGCTGTACCCTGGAGCAAGGCACAGCTGCAGTCTCCCGCCTGGATTCGAACCCGCAACCCTCGAGCCCTAAGTCCTAGCCCCTACTGCAGAGTGCTTCATCTGGGTGGTTCTGGGTGTCTGAGCACGCAGATGGGGAATACAACTGCCTTTCTGGGTTCCCTCAGCCTGTCGGCCTTTAAATCCTTGCTCGCCATCATGCCTTGCAGGAGAAGGCAGGAAAGTTTTCCGTAAGCGAGTGGGAGTTTTGCCCCCCCCCGAGAGAACTTTCCCTCTTGCCTGCGGTGGCGCTGCAGGCTGGCCAGCGGAGAGCCCAGGCCGACGTCTGCACCCCCGTCAATTAGCGCTGCTGAGGAACAGGTGCTCCGCGCATTCGGCATTCAGGGGTCTTGAGCTATTGTTAGGAGGCGAGGAGCTCCCCCTGTCATTATCCCCTCGTTACACCAGCAGCCCAGTTTAATGACAAAATCGTTCAGTCCCATGGCCAGTTGCACCTGTTCGAGAAGGGCTGAAGGGCAGCGGACGTCTCCGCGTCAGTCGCTGGGGAGCTGCGCGGGGCTCTCCGCCCCTCCCGCCGGGCATACCCACAAGGGCTCTCCACAGCCGGGTCCGCCAAGCCTTTCTGCTGGAGAAGTGGCCTCTGGCACAGCAGCCATGAGCATCCAAACCTGGAACTGGGAATTAAACTCAAGTGTTTCTTTGAAATTGTTGCTCATTGCAGTATGAGATTACTCTGACCTGTGATTCTCTCGCATGACTGGCAGATCTAAGCTGGATTGCAATGAGTTGGGAGTAAATTAGGTATCCCACTGATAACAGGATATTGTATGTCCTGCGTACAGAATACATATGGATTTGCATGGTATGTGAGCGTCTAGATCCAACATTGTTCTGAAACTATTTTTTTGTTTGCTGGTGAATGTATACAGTTTGAATATGAATAAGATCTCTATAGGCCTGTGGAAAGACGGCTGAAGGAGATGGCTGGAGTTCTGGCCCATCGTCTTCCTCTGCTTGTGTGCTTGTGGATCCAGGAGGCCGTTCAGCCCGGTGAGCCCCCCGGCTGCTGGTCGCCGCAGTCTGAGGGCCTTACCCAGCGGCTCCATGGGAGAAGCCAGGGTATTGGTGACCAGCAGCATGGCCGGCAAGTTTTTCCTGCGACCCTTTGTGTCAGAGAGCGCCTCGCCGGCTCTGTCGGCGCCTGTCTGCTCAAGACGAGCGGGGTTCAGGTTCCCTGCAGGACCCCGTGGCTCGACGGGCTTGCTTGTGTGCGTAGGCCGGCAGCCCCTCCTCTCGCCAGCCGCGGCGCCTCGCACGAGCTGCACGCGCGGGTTCGGTTCTTCGTCCAGTTTTTAACGCGTGTGCTGCGGTAGTGACCACATTTTCTAACTCTTGTGGTGTTGTCGTGTTCGAAGGGACGCCTGCAGGTTGTGGAGGCGGGCCGCGGGGAGCCTCACGCCTCGCGGGGGTGGTCAGGAAGGTCCGGCTAGCGAGGGGAGGCCGTGTCTGTCTGTCCCTCTGTGTCCCTCACCCCCCTCTCCTTTCCTGTCTCCCCAGGGCTGGCTGGTGTGCGAGGAGCAGGCCTGTCAGAACCGGACCCAGCGGCTCCCCCTGGCCTTCTCCCGGAGCGGGCCCATGTGCCCGGCCTGCATGAAGGCCACGCTCAGGCCCGAGGTAACGCCCGTCTCCCGGGGGGTTGGGTTCTGTTTTTGTCCTCTGTGTTGGGTGGGGGCTGGTGGGGGGAGAGGGGGGCACCAGATTCAA